>NC_089854.1:10115259-10415259 GCF_036373705.1 Amia ocellicauda
GTATTGAACATGGCAGGCACAAGTAGCAATTAGTGTAAAATGGGCCTTGGGAGAATATATAATAATAATAATAATAATAATAGTACATGTAAAAGTTGTGTATGCATATGTATCTGTATGTGTCGGTGATCAAAGTATAAGGGCTCCTGAATAATTTCACTAAAATACAGCTATGGATACAAGAAGCAGAATAAACTACTGCAGTAGAGCTGAACCCTGGTACTGGAGGACCCCCTACCCTGCTGCCTTTTGTTCCAAATGAGCACTCAGTTACTTAATTGAACCTTTAATTTAACAAATAATTTGCTTACATTTGACGTTTTAATTTGTGGAACTGATAAAAAGTTGAATCCTTGATAAGATAAGTTACTTATACAATGTTATACTTAAAAGCCCTACTGTTTAAAAGAATTAAAAGGAAATTATTAGTTAAATTAAGGGTCCAATTAAGTAATTTCGAGCTCAGTTGGAACAAAAATCAGCAGGGTAGGGGGTCCTCAAGGACCAGGATTGAGAATCTCTGAACTACTGAAAACAAATAAACTGAGGAAATGTAAAACATCTTTCAAATGCATGCACTGTTATATATATTTTGGAAATTATTGATAAAGTTTGTTATAAGCCAGCTGTTTATGGAAAGGATTTCCAAGTGACTGTATGCCATCTGCAATATCTGCCATTTTAAATAGATACTAAAATAAAAACAATTGGTTATTCTACATCGATTCAACAAACCCAGCAAGCAAGTTAAGCTAATCAAAGTTCACAAGATTAAAATGTGTATAATCAGGACCAGATTAAATTAAATCTTTAACCTACCCAATGCTTCAAATTACATAACTGGCACTTGATGATGGCTTGTAACCTGCCACCAAGTACTGGGATTGTAATCTGTGACTACATATGGCTCTCTGTATTATTCTACAATGAGCTGTTAACTTTTTATTGCTATTGTTGTTCTGCTTTAAAACACAAAACACATTCCAGTGTTGCTTTGTAAGAGACTTATATATGAACAGATTAGTCATGTCTGTGTATATATATATATATCTTTGCAGCTTAAATGTGAAATGAATCACCCCCAGATAAGTCACAATAATACTACTTATACAGAAAGCATTAATGATAATGACTTTTCTCCTTCTGACATTAAAAGCATGGAAGAACTATGGTTTATGCGATCCGAGCTGCTATTTGCTCAAATTAAAAGCAATTTCACGCCATCAGGCTGTTGTTTTCCCGTCGGCTTGCTGCACATGCTGTTCGGGAGCTGTGGGGGGTTATGGGATCTGATTATATTTATAGTACACTGCATTGTACTGCAAGTAGTGCTCACACGTTGCAGCGTGTCACTGACACAAAAGCAAGGAACACTTAAGTGACCTGTAACTTCTCCAAGGCACCTAATTACACACTCATCAAATGAGCACAAGCTGTGACAAGAATATCGAATTTATTGAGACACATGCTCGCTGTTTACTCCCTGTACCATCAGTTTATGGACCCCCCCACCCCCCTGCTGTAGTATACATACAATTTTCAAAGGCTAGATTGAAAACTGCAGAACATATTACAGACACACCTGAGGCTGTTGCTGTTGCATCCTATTGTAGGCAATGTTGAGTAAAGATACACAGCCAAGTCACAATAGTCTAACTTGCTTTGTTGTTTAACTATGTTTTCTCTGTTGTGCAGGTAAACACAGTGATGCATACCAAGACAAAATCATAAGATTCAAAAGTAATGTTGACTTCAGGCTATAAGAAGTAGGCCTTACCCAAAGCCTGGAATGCAATGATCCATCAATAGTGCCCAGACTCTGTTCCTCCATCTTACTTATAATTAAATTACCAAGTAATAAGCCTTTTGTTTGTCAGCTTTACAAAATATATCACCCAGCAGTTTGCAATATAAAAAAATAAAAGAAAAATTAATGGATTTTCTATGGAAATGTCGACAATGCTGAGCAGCATCCTATAAGCTGATTAAGAAGAAAATGTACTGGAATGTGCAAGAGGCCCGGAGTTTCGAATTTGTGAAATTACAGGCTTCAGCACTGTTTGTCCTATTGGATTAATGAATTGCTCCACAGCAGGGAGCCCCCGTCTCGGGCTCTATTTCGGCATTAGCCACACGCTGTGCGGCGCAGTGGAGAAGTGTGACAGGGAGAATCTGTTATTAATGGAGGAAGTCACATGGAAAAGGGAAATCTTTGTGTATCCCTCTGGTGATACTTCTTTTGAAATTGCACAGTCAAAAGGTATAACATGGACATTTTTCAATGGCACCTCAGGCATATTTAAAAAACATTGGCACAAAAACCCTTATATGAAAACAAGTGTCTGTTTAAAAAACTAAAACAAAATCATACGTACACTCAAATATGCAAACTTAGTATACTAGTGGTGTTTTCACATGGACAGTGTTACCGAAATATCAGGGATGAATCAAAATACACTTGGGCTGGGATTAAATCAAAACTTTGACCCACCTGTTAATAGAAAACTAAAGAACTGTACTCAGTTGTGGCTTCATTTTTAGTAAGATGGCACTTTCTTCTAATTGTAAATGTAACCGCTATGATGCACAAGTCTGTAATTTTCTATTAGCGGGTGGGTTAAAGTTTTGATTTAATCTGGCCCTTGGTTTACAAGAATATGTATTAACCTTCGCAAAACAACAGATTTGTTTTTCTAAACAAAATAACCTTCATCTATCAGCAACACAAAAAATCAATGTCATAAAATGAAGCATAATACAATACATAGCAGCTACACAAAATGAAGAATGAGATTTTGAATAGCGTGAATGCCAGACGCCAAAACATTAATTTAACATTTTATCTTCCGTGCATTCACGTTGTGTTTGAAGAGAATGTAATAACTGAGTCAGAATATTCCTAGTATCTTGAGAAAGTATTAGTACGCATATCAATAGATCAAATGCTTTGCATTTCCGACATCACAGTATTGTATGCAATACTAACCTCTGAATTTGGAGAGTTATCATTAAGATCTTAGTAAAGTATAACTAAACACATGGGTTTTATTGTTACACCTACATGCAGCTATTTAATGTGCAGATGTATAGTAGCATTTTGCACTATATGTATATAGAACACATTCTGTCTGTTACAAATATCAGTACAAAATTCTAAAAAACAAACTTGAGTACTCTCCACTTTTCAAACAATGGGACATGTAAAACAAAACCAGAATGCTAATGAGCACTCAGACATTTAGATCCATATTAAACACAAAACTTAATGTTTGTGGCAGGGAGCTCAGTCTACATCCACAATGGTAATCTGACTTGTTGTAAGACTCTAGTTCTGCAATAATAATTTTAAAAGATGCAGAAGAACACCTTCAGATGACAGAGTTGCTTGGAATACAGATGTTCACTAAATAGAGTTTTTATTGTAATAGAAATATATAAATGAAAATAAAAAGCAACCCAGTCAGCACAAATAACATACATGTCTAATTTTTACAAACAAAAGTAACACCCATACACATGATTCATATTGTGACGACTTTTACAGCAGAAATAGCCTGTTTAATGGCTTTTGACATTGTCCTGAGGGACCCACCCTGTTGTGAAGACGGAAGGAAGGATCCAGGCGTCCCAGCAGTACCGAGCTGAAACAGGCGCCCTGTAGCAGGCAGATGTCTTCTCCTGTTCATGCTCTGAGCCTCACATAAAGCAACCTCATCACCACACACTTCATTTGTTAATGTACTCCAGCTGGAGTTTCTTCTTCCTAATCGGCGGTCAGCCAAGGCACTTAAGCAATTTCCTAACAATTAGCAAAACCAAAGAATTTGCGTTAATTGGCAGGACCAGCTGCGACATATTTCAGCTGCTTATCTCTGCAGTAAAGATGAATCACAGGCAAGAAGAGAACGTATGACAAGTGGAAGAAAAATAAATTAATTCAATGGGGTCCTTGTAGAGCAAAATAACTCTCCATGATGGTCACTATAATACACCCTCAACAGGTGTAATAGAACCTTCATTCTTGTTTATAACAATGTTATAAATATTTAATAAAGGCTACAGACTGCATCTGTGTTTTATAATTAATATCAATATCAACAGCATTATAGTTTACACTTCAATGATCTGCCGACACTTAACCCTACATGCACTGTTAAAATATCTCTGCTCAGACAGAAACTAATTTACAAAGATGACACGTAACCAATATGAAATCCACTTCGACCAACCATCTACAATGGACGCCCCGACACTCCTGACAAAGTTGTTTTGCAAAAGCCCAGAGTCTGGTTTCAAGGACTGTCGTGCAACTATGATGCTGCAGTAACAGCCACTTGCTAAAGAAAAGACCATGTTGTTGCTTTTAATAGAGGGTGAGAGGGAGATGAGGTTTTTAAAGCTCCCCCCACCAAAAAAAAAAATCAAGACCCATAAAAATCAATCTTCCCTGACAGATTCGAGGAAATGGGAGCTTGATAATGCTGGGTTTGATTGCTATGTGAAGAGGAGTGTGTGTGTCCCTTAAACTGATCGATACAGATCTATAAAAAATGGCAAGTCAAATGCACTTATACGCTCCATCAAGTAGAAAATATTAGAGATGGGTTTATATTTTTACGGGTAATGCATTATTGTCTCCCCCCTCCCTTTACAAAGGGAATGATTAACTCTGGGCCCCGCAGACTTCCATACTACTCAGAAGGGTGACAGCCGCGGCGTATAAGATGCCCTTTAAGGAGTCCAGAAGTTGTTCTTGTTTCTGTATGAAAGATCAATGCAGCTTTTTTGCGATGACCCCCTGCCGACCTCATCCCATGGCTTGACATTGAGAGCTGTACCTGATGGCAGCTACATGTTTCCAAACCCCCCAGCTATAACAAGCTTGCCTACACGCAGCCTCCAGAGAATTAAGCTCTTTACGTGAGCTGAAATGAGGTTACAGTTTGAAAAGTCACTCAATTGGCCGGGGCCAAGGTGCAGAGCCCAGTCTTAGTATAGTGAAAATTCAAAATAAATAAATAAATAAATAAACCTCTGTGATTTTCTCATAGTTCTCCTCTGCCTTGGTCAAGCTTTGGAGTATAATGTTTTCCTCAGGATATGGCACTACATATGGATGCTTTAGTGTCTTATCCACACTTTTCCTTCATTTTGTTGCTTCTGTGTTATTGTTGCACTGATGTGGCTCATGTTAATAGTTCTGTATTAAAGATAATAAACATATAACAATATGACAGGGCCCTGTGTTAGCATCTCTTCAACCAAATTGGACAAAACTATAGAAGCAGACTGTGAGGTTTAGATTAATCGGTTAGACTGCCCACAAGTCAGAAAAGAAACATGAATTGATGTTTCTTCTCACTCAATAGATTCTTAAAACATACTTAAAGCCATTACAGTGCTTTGTAAGGTGCTGAACAGCAAATGAAAAGAAACATCCATTACAGTTGTAATACCACAGCAGTTTGTGATGGGTCTGCCATTTGATCTGTTCTTGTTTGGTTCTTTAACTCAGAAACAAAAGCTAAGGAAACAGGCATTGAGTTTAAAAGCAGTGCTTCTCTCTCGTGGCTCTGTCACAAAGACGGCGAGCGATGTTTAAAAAGTCACCGCTCACAATTCAGGATGTGAGCGACTGTGCACTTGGAATGCATCAAGCTTGGCTGTTTATAAAAAGTATTTGTTTTTTAATTCATGTTTACAGATGGCCGATATTCATCTTTTAAATAAATAATAAAGTCAGACAATACCAAGCATCGATTTCCCGTTACCCTCCAGACAGATATGAGTTTCTATCATCTGCTGTTAAAAAAAAAAAAACTTAAGAGGGTGTCAGATGCGCTTGTATAGCAGCTTATCATTGTGGTCGCTGGAGCGCCAGCAAAACACAGACACTTGGGAGCTGATTAACATTTTAAACAAGAGTTCTGTCAAGTATCTGTGGCTGTTGTCTGTGCGATGCAGAGGGAATGTAAAGCAGCGCTGATGGATGCTGTGCGCTGAGAGGTATTCAGATCTCAGGTGATTGAGATGATTGGTGCCTTTATAATAAGGAAGTTACACAAGTCTCAGAAGTGAGGCAACCCCTTACAAATAAGAGAGAGAAAAAGAAGGAAGTTGAAAAGCAGGAATCAGAGGAGTATTTCAACTTTGGTTACTGAGATCAATTGAAAAAGAAGTTGGATTGTCTTTGGCGAAGAGGTTTCCATGACATTATCAATTAATGAGTCATTATTTGAGATTCCCCACAATAAATAAAGTCAGTGATTTTGTCTTATCTGGTAGAGGTAATTATCTCACTTTAAAGGAAGACTGTACTGCAGTTATCATCAGATATCAGGGCACACACTGTTTCTACATTATTCTTTCTTTAAATATCTGTTAATACTGTCAGACTCAAAATATATTACTTTGCATACGTTTTATTTCTACAAGAACCTAAAGTAGCTCACACATCATAATTCAATTTCTGCAGGAAAGGGGTTCAAGCTAAATATGTACGCTTCAATATATTTTCTACAAGTACATCTAGCCAGAGCTACGGCAGGAAAAGAGATAGTTAATGGAAATTAGATTTTCCAGCTGCTTCTTACAGCCTAGATACAAACAGAGACGCCATTTCAGGGAACGTGTCTATTACTTTGGAACCAATGTATGGCACAGTAGGCCAGTCTTAATGTCAGTTAGAGAAAAACAGAGGGGGAGAAAGAAAGCGAGAGAGAGAAATAAAGTGTGTATTCAGTGAAGCATTGGTTAAAGTAGCCTTCTCTCTCCACGCCACAAACAACCCCCTAACCCTTTGGCTTTGAAGCCATTACAAAAGAAAAGAGCACATGAAGAGGGAGACAGAGAGTGAGAGAGAGAGAGAGAAAGGGAGAATGGAGAAAGGTTTGAAAAAGAAAACCCAACAAAAGACCAATGGAAAAAAAAGAGCATGCATGGTATTAATGGTATCTGATGAATAAGCTAATAAAAAAGCCAAGCACAGCTATTTATGTTAGTTTCTGCTCAGCCTCAGCCCTAAAAGCCCTGCAGGGCCACTATATATTGGTCAGGGACTGCTATTAAAGACAAAACAAGAAGAAGAAGCCAATTTCATTGAGATGGTGGCTCCAGACCTGAGGGGCTGCTGTAGTTTATCAACAGTAGTGACCTGAACAACATCAGGATGAAAGACATTCAAACCTCGAATGGCAAAAAACAAAAAAACAACAAAAAGGAATAAAAATCATCCGCAGTTTGCCCTGGCAATGCCATGGTTTTGGAAACGACTTTGTCAGTATCTGTTCCCTGTGGGAACTGCTCAGATTCATGACAGCTCTACTCAAATCATGTTGCTGTAAATACTGAAAGTCAAGTTCACATACTGTCGATGCAGCGCCAGAGTGGCATTTAAGAGTTTGCAGAAAAGACTGCCATCTACACTTTTACCAGTCGCATTGGGAATATATACAGTGCCTATAAAAAGTCTACAACCCCTTTCAAAATGTTCACTTTTCTAGTCTTATCACCTGGAATTAAAATGCAGTAGAATAATTTTTATTTATTTATGTATTTATCTACACATCCTACCCCACAACATCTGAGTGGTTTTCTTCTAGAAATGTGTAGAATAATAATGAAACTGAAATAGCTTGGTTGCATGGATAAGTGTCCACCCCCTATTAGCTCAGGGGTTTAAAATGACACACCTAGTTGTGGCCTCCACCTGTGTTAAATTGTTGTGATTCACTGTCATATGATTTAGGGATTAACTCTGCAGTGTGGTGCATTACAAAGCAGACTCAAAAATACCCAACACAGCACTTTGCCCAAAGAACACCATCCCTCTGTGAACACAGCACAAGGTCTTGAACACGATCCTATCGCAGGATCCTATGTGTATCTTAAACAGGATTCTGCCCAAGATTTTTCCCAGGGGTCATACATACCAATATAAATGTCTTCAACTAAAGTAACACAGTGAAGTAATTGAAGCTCTTGTAAGCATGACAGAGCAGTTCAATCAACAGTTCTGCACAGCAGCGTCCTTTACAATGCTGTTCTGATGCAGCAGAAAAAACAAATATTCACTCAGGTTTTACACAAATTCACCCAAAATCAAAGAGATATTATATAGATATGAAATATTAATTTCCTGTTTTTCATTTATACACAAAAGTGTGTGGCTGGTAAACCTGAAAAGCCTCAAAGTGTAATGCCATGAGATTATTAATATAATTTTATTTCTACACACGTACCAACATTAATTCTGGGCATTAGTATATTGCCATAACGTATTGTCATTCTCTTGAAGAAGACCAGTGTGCAAGACTGAAGCATTGACTATCAATATGATCTTTAAAAAAAGGTCTATTCTGTGTATTATCTCCCTTCCCCTCTCCTACCTCTCCAAATCGGGGTAAAGACCTCAATATTTGGTCAGGGGTCAGAATGCATTTGTCAGGGGTCAACCCTACTCTCTCCTCTTGTCCTCCTGTCCCTAATCCACATCACCTGCAGTGTGGCTTCAATGCTACTCACCTGCTTCCATGGATACTGATGGATAATAATGCTGCGTCGCTCCCTCAGCGAATGGGCACTGGCGTGCGAGGTGATGTGTGTGGCGGGTGCAGCTGCCACAGGACGGAAGGGCATGGGGGGTAAGAGGTGTTGTACAATGTGTAAAGTGAAGAATCGCATACACACTGCACCACCCCCGACACACAGCCTCACACACACACACACACACACACACACACACACACACACACACACATCATTAATTAATCTCCTCAGACACAGATGACTGACACACAACTAGAACAATAACATTTAACATAATTTCCAGCACTATCCTGCTCCATTTGCATACACTACACAGCCTTCATCTGCAACAATGTTATTTGGGGATTCAATTAGGCTTTGAATATACCAATCATTTCTTGAGTCCCGAATCAGCCGAGGGAAACCGATAAAGATTCCAGTCGATTAACTTATGAGTTAAGGCAGGGGACGTGTAAACTTTCAGCTACTGCATTGATTTCTATGAAGTGCTAGGCAGTCGACGACACACGTCCTGTCTTAACTTATTTCAATCATCTGGAATCTGCAACTCTGAAAATATATAATTGATAAGGAAGTTCAGTTTAGAGAAGAATGTATATTTAACAGAATTGATCAATAACATTGTTTCAAATGAAATGTTTGAATACTATTAAATGCAGAAACAGACAAGAGAGAGAAACACCAATTAGTGAGCTCACTCAGTTTCCAGCTCTGTACTGTATGTGAAAGTAAAATGAAAACGGGAAAAATGGGGCTGAGAAAGCTGGACTGACAGTGATATATGAAATGTCTAATAAAAAAAAATACTATTACTAAAATGTGCCGAGATAAGGTCTTTTCAGACTGCTAGAAGACCCTCTCTCATTATCCTTGAACAAAATGGTATGGATTGAAAATACTTGTCAAGGCATGAAAGCTCATCAATTGTCATGGTGAGTTCTACCTGGGGTCAACAATCTTAGATGAATATGAAATGAACAATATTGAGATACAATACCATTCCCAAGGGACGTCCAGAAGAGCCTAATTTAGTTTAGTTTTTCAACAATGCATTTAAAGAAAAACAGAAAGAAGGTACATTGGTACAAATGCCTAAGACTGATTTGACTTGTAAAGGCCTCCACTCACTGTGCAGGTTGAGCCTTATAGTCTAGACAGTGTTTTATGGATATATTGGTTATTATCAGGGGGCCAAGCTACGAAGTGGATGGACAACCTCTTGTAATTGGACTTGTATTATTAATTTTCATATATTTCAAATGACCATGAAATGATAACTGCTGAACAGAACCTCAAAAAAAATATTATTAGTGGTATTATGGTGGTAGATACCTATAGGAAGTTGTTCCTCGTGAAAAAAAAAATTATACCTCATGTTGTGTGGTGCCAATATTGGATTAAGTGACAATTATTATTATTATATTCAAACATCTTCCATGAGAGCCAGAGGGGTGTCACGCAACCAAGAGCTGGACAGGGGCTGTCGTGTCAGCGCTGGGAAAGGCTCCACCATTCAGCCTGGTCAGAAGGTGCAACACATGTCTGAAGGGGATGAGACAGAATTCCTCAGCTCTGTCCTCAAGCCAGAAGGAAACATCTAAGGAAAGTCAGCAGGACAGTGGCTGCAGGGTTGAAAGGCCCCAGAGGATGAGTGGTCACTGACTGCTCTGGTGTGGAGAGTGTGGAGAGACACTCTCAGGCAGGCAGGCTTGAATCAGCTCAGAGGACGAGAGCCCAGCAGACCTGCAGTGAGAACATGCAGTGAGACGCGCAGCTGCAGGCATCTGTGAAGCAGCTGGGAAAATGCTACAGTGAAAGAAACATTTCTGCAGATGCCCTCGTGTCCTCGCAGAGTACAGCCCATCAAAGACGGGCACGAAACAGGAGCGTCATCTTGCAAGAGGCGTACGGACATTTCTGGTGGTGAATCCATAGATCTGGACGAGCCATCCCTTCCTGACGATCTGCTGGAGAAGCTTTTTAACATCTCTGCAGCTTGCTGTGTAAATGGGATTCCTGTCTGATATCAACAGTTACATTAATTAATTAAAAAAATTAATTAATCAAAACCTTGTTTGATTTCCTGTGTCTAAGCAACTGTAGACAAATATGACTCATGCATATTATATTTCTTAGGAGATGCACACCTGTTACAATATATCACAGTATCTTTATATATACTGACCCATATATAAAGCTGGGTTGTACTGGAGCGATCGAGGGACAGTGCCCTGCTCCAGGGTACAACATTGGTGTACCCCACACCCATCCGCTCTGGAGTCCAGCCCCCTACCCACTCCTCCACACTGCTGCCTGGGAGTAAGCAGCCTGTGAATCAAAATACAACTCTCACCACAACCACAGAACTGAGCTTTTGCAGTCTCTACATCTCCCAATGATCTGAGCCTGAGGACCCAGCTCACATTATACAGGGAGAGTCAAAAACCCCTGTGCCCATAGCTTTTTATGACAGAAACCTAGTGGGGTCACAGGTAAACAGATTGTCAGCCCAAGTCCCCCAGAGTCTCCCAATCCACATAACAGCTCTCTCTTCCTCCCTTGGCAAATACAAAAAAAAAACACTGGCAACCTCCAGCTAAAGCTGTTATTATAAGGGAGTGAGTGGAGTTGAATTAAACAAATTAGTAAAGTTTGAGCAGTTTCAATGAGAAAGGCAGAACGAGAGAAATCCATGTAGCTGCAGCGGGTGGGAGCAGGAGACCTAAGATAGCATAAAGACAGTAGCTGTTTTGAAGTCTAATTTAAATAGTTGAGAAAAGTATGTTATCCTTATTGAAACACCTGTAGCCAACATTAACAATGCAGTTACAGTACTCCTTCTGTGTCATTGTAGAAGCCAGACAAATGTATACCACTTGAAGCAAATTTAAACAAATATACATACGCCCATACGTAAATAGAAAAAATAAAATGGTATACATGCAAACAGCCAAACATGCCACGATACATTTAACTAGGATATCAACCACATGCACAAATCTGAAGTCATCTCTCTTTACTGAACGCACCAATGTCAAATCCTTGGTAAAATTAAAGTTATACAGAAAAAAAAAAAAAACCCACACACTGTTCTACTGTGCTTGTTGCTTTGTGTTTGTTTGTTTCTTTATCAGGCCTTACCATACGTTTCTGATCTCGGCCACGCTCGCCTTTGGTGTCTGCCGCCGTCACTTTGCGTTACGGTGGAAGTCAATCAAATTTTCCAGCCTGCCGCTTATCAATGTGCTTTGCATGATTGCTAACACAAGTGTGTGGAGTGCAGTTGCACTTCCCATGTGTGGAAACTAGCAAAATGGGAGGACGCATCCTTCATGTGTCCTGACTGTGTTATTGACACTGACAGTTGAGGTGGAGACCTGGGTGTCTTAGATGTCTGTTCCTTGCAACACAAACAAACCGCCAAAAATGATTACTCTGACATACTTTTAATTCTACTACAAAAGAGCAGAAGAAAAGCTGACATGAATCAAATATGCTACATTTTGTAGGATAATTCTGCTATTTAACAGAATAAGCCCCATGCAGTCTCATACAGAATAGAATAAAGAAATCAGTTTAGGCTTACACGACCTTAGCTGCAAGGTGACTAATTGGGAGGGGGGTGATCATTATTCAGCTGGATCCCATTAGCACACCAGCCCCACAAGGCCGGCTTGTTAAAAAATACGTACAATCTTCAGGGAATGGCTTAACATATCAAGTCACGGATTCTTTTAAGAATTAGTAAAACAAAACAAAAAACTCTTCCATGTTTCAGAAGAACTCAATAAGACCTGGAAACGTAGATGCTCTCTTTCTGAGGAGAAGAGATGACATGCAGAGAGTGGTTTCTCTCTTTCTCACTCTCTCTTTCAGGCTGATTCGGTCTCAATGGGGGAAGCAGTATTTCCCTGAGCCAAGCCTGAAACCAGCTTTGTTCAAGCAAAATGTGCAGAGGTTGCGAGTCAAGCCGGGCGCTTTTGTTGTAGATTCTTGCAGTGGGTCTTTATGGATTTTGCTCTGTGCTGTGAACAGGGCCTTAGGACCAGTCTTTTCTCTTTTAAAGTAACAAAAAAAAACATGAAAAAAAGAATACAGTCTTAAAACCAGTACAACATGACATGCATAAATCAAACAAACAAGTACAAGCATATAGGTATGCATTACACAAATTCCACAGAGCTTAAATTCTTTTAGATAAATCATTGTTGTTTTTTTTAAGTTCTTGTTATTTATTTTGTTGTTTTCTTCACTCTTATGTTTTGGCTGTGGGGGCTTTTGGATGTTTGTCAAATGTCTTGACCTGTAATGGAACAAGGAAAGGAAAAGACAACCGTTTCTACCGTACTTAAGTAAAGACATATAGGAGTGTGTGTGAGAGAGAGACTGACAGAGACCGAGAGAAAGAGAGAGAAATGCCGGACAGTATGGACGGAGCTTGGAATGTTTTCTGTGTCAGCGATGTTCCATATCGTCCCCAGAAATGTCACTTTGCTCTTGGCAAGTACAGCTCAGAGGCTATTTTCATCTGTCCAACCAATTTGAAAGAAAAAATAAATCTTTACCATGGCCTAGGGGGTTCGATGTAAGGGTATTCTTTATTTATAAAAGTAGAATCACCAGTTATTTCCAAATTTCATACCCTGATTGGATGACTCCCCTCCCTACTCAATCAAATACCACACAAGAGTCATACAATGACCTACACAGACCCAGGTAAAGCAGTGATTGTGAATCCCAAAGTGCAGTGTTGAAAGAGTTTGTCCAGCATAGAAATGATGGTATGAAACAAAACTCTTGGGATGTATGAGAAACAGGCTGCTTGTGACAGTGACTTGAGAAGTGTTCACACAATCTTTCAATAAAATAACTGAGAGGCTGTGAAAGTAATCTGAATCGCATCTGAATGTTTCTGGCTCGAGTCTAGCCGAGACGTGACAGGTTGAAGTGGCAGGAGTCAGAACGGCTGAACTGCACTTCACAGTGACTGGGTCTCTGCTGGAGCTCGAGAGCCGCTAATGAAGCCAGGGTCAACTTTAATGAAAAAAAGGAAAGGGCTCATGATGAACACGACAGAGAAAGTGATAATTCTATTTTGGATTTTATTGTTGCAATATCCTGCGCGCCAGTCATTTTCTTCTTTTTACCCTTAAAATAAGATGTAAGTTACTAACCTATCTATACAGGATCAATGCACTTTAGTAGGTACATTATAAACTATTGTATCACATATTGTAGATGTAATGACAAGACTTTAGTCTATAGTTTAACAGGGACAAAGGTGCAAACTGTGATATTTCACTTATTTTCTGTTCTTTGGGGGATTGGCCATTCATTCTTATATTAAGGTTTATTATGGTAACTCGTGGTATTGTAGGGAATGCATATTCCTCAGTATCATAATCTAGAACATCTGTTGCAAAAATACTCCACCTTTTTATATTGCTATATTTTACAGTCAGACTAATCTTAATAATTGTGAATTGTATTCCAACTTTAAAATTATATTTGATTTATTATTTGTTATTAACACATGCATAATATCAAGGGAAGCAAAGTATTCCAGTGCACCGTAAACGCCAGTGTACAGTGATGTCACTACAGCAGTTTGAACCAGACGATACTGACACCACAATACCTTTCTGATGAATGTTTGAACCCGCACTGGTAAGGATAGATACATTCTAGAAATTTTACAAAGAAAGTATTTTTTTTATTATTGCTGGTCATGTATATTTAAAATACTAAAATACTTCACAGACAAAGTAAAATACAATGTTAAATGTAAAATTTGGAGTTCATGCCAGTAATCTGTAAAGTACCTAGTTTCCAAGTACCAAGTTTTCACAGAAAACCCTGATCACAGGAAGTCTCTAGCACTGTGATTATCACTACTGGGAGAGCAGTAGTGTTCATTTTGACGCTTCATAGAAAGTTATGAAAAAATATTAGCAGTTTTTTTTTTTGGAAAGCAATATGTGGAGCAGACTGTTTATTAAATGCATACTGTGAACATCCTTTTTTAACTGCTGAAGAAAAGCTTCTGTTTTTGTATGAAACGCTATAATGAGGGCAAGTAGTGAACTATATGCTAATGTCATTAGGTGTTCAATTGTTTAGCATATAGCAACGTTTGCTGTGACATGAGAACATGATAAAAATCACAAGGATTCACACAGAATTTTGGTTGGGAAACAGAACACACTACCATTGGGAATGGGAAACTCTATAGAATAAATGAGCTTAGAAAAATAAAAGCAAATAATGTAGCGTAGTTAAATGTCCCAGTTACCCAAGGTCAAGCTAGCACATACAACTGATTTGCTGATGTTTAATCTGTAGATGCATCATTAATATTTGTGAAAGTTTGTCTATTCATCAAACTTCAATGACTATTCATAATTTTACCTATCTATATCTATATCTATCACACCTTTCTATTAAAGCATATTTCAGGATTAAGGATAATTCATTCAACCTTCGCTGTATTCTCCGAGTACCCCCTTAAACATGCACACTCCCTGCGTCTCCAATGATATGCAAATCTACACAATTATCAAAAACCTTCTCCATGGCAGGAGCATGTAATACAGATTGCATATAAAAGTGGCAGCCTAAAAAGGTTCATCCCTTTTTTCTTTCTTTTATGATTCATTCCTTTGCAGAAAAAAAAAAGAAAAAATGTTGCTTAATTCCCCCGCCTTGCCAGAAAAAATTAGCATGGGTGCCCCAGATGAAAATTGCAAATGACACCAGGTAGTCTTTTCACTGTGGTTAGAAGGCATCCCATTATCTCCCTTGACTGTCTCTCACTCTGCCATCAGGTTATTATATACCTCGCCTCTCAAATAAATTAAATCCCGCTCACACTTCCCGCCCACTCCGCCATGTAGCTCTGCTTAGCTCCCAGGGACAGCGCTATAATGAGGGCAAGTAGTGAGCTATATGCTAATGTCATTAGGTCATTACGCCAGTCGTGTGCAACACAGATTCTGGTAGACAGATCCCCCTAATCAGTCTGAAAGGTTGCAGAGCTCATATGAAGGCCAGAGGTGCATACATCAGGGAAAAGAGCAAAATCTTCTTGTGTGAGGAAATCTGGCTGCACTTCTCCACTTTCTACAGCATACACTGGAGTTATACTAGAAAAACAACAACGTCCTTCTAGTGTTTGTGCAAACACATTCTGCTGTATTACAGCCTAGCAATGATAATTATAAATACCTCTGCACTCTGCTTGCACTGGCATTTGCTTTTAATTGAGTTAATAAGAAGTACCGCAGCAATTATTTTTCCGTTTCCTGCAAATGCCTTCCTGCAAATGCCTGCTGATTTCTTGCAATGCTTTGCACATTTACCATTCATTAAACATCACCTTGGTTGCAGTTCACGTTAACTTGCATGTCAGCACCACGCAGAAGGAGGCAGTATAATTGTGCTTCACGTTCTATTTAAAGAAGCTGAACTTAATAAAAGGTTGTGCAATGGCATATTTTCCAGCATTGCACTATCCAGACGTTAATCCGGGACATATCACATTGTTAGGGCTGCAGCCAGTGAGGAAATTATATTTTGTGTCTTCCAATGGAGCGTGACAGTGTCCAAAGCACTGTGTTATACAGAACACTGGCTCCAAGGTGAGGTCTCTTAGCTTCTCCGAACACAAACAGAACAAGAGCAGTGTTCTGTGAACCCTATAATAAAAAATCAGCTGCTATCCATTTAGGAACTAGACACAAGATAGTGAAAATGGCGTATAATATAAGCCTCTTATATACAATTGCTAACCAATTTATTCATACCCTTGATAAAATGTAACTTAAAGCTGATAGGAAAAAAAAAAATACAGGTGTTGGTTCAGTTTTCGTTTGGCTATGAATATTGTATACATCACTAGCATATGTCAAAATATATTTGATGCCTTTGCAAATGTATGCAACTTAAGTTTATTCACACCCTAGGAATTTTTTTATGTGTAATAAGTAATTTCAAGAAGGGAGAAATTTGAATTTCAGATCAAAGTTGATAGTTGTTTGCTAACACATGGGCATCCACTCTGTGGCATGTAAATACGTGGAGAAAGAGAAAGAACAGGATGGTCTACAATCTTCATTCCAACGACTTGAGGTCTAAATTGTAGTTGTGTATTTTGCCTTCCCTCATCCAGGATTAATAGACTCAAATTTACTATTAGAAAAACGAACTGTTTAAGGACTACCACAGTTAATTTCTTGCACAAATTAAATTCTGCATGCTCTGGTGGATTCAACAAAGGCCGTGAAAAGTTCTGTGTAAAAACAAATATTTCCAATTTGCCCTGAGCTCTGAGAAAGTGTATAGTGTAAACATTGTGACTCAGGGTTCAGACGGGAGCTGTTTTGACTCTGTATAATTCAGTGATATCATCATCGCTTTGTGCATCTTCCCTAAGGCAGGAGAAATCGACATGATCACAAACTCTTGTGTACAAGGACACTCCCGCTAGACAACACATGGCTTCACGTCATCACGTGGGAAACACACACATATTACAAGAGTAAGAAGTCAGCGCTCATAAAGATTTCTCTTACAACAGTGTGGGATTTATGCTGGCAAAAACAACACATGTTTACTTACCTGTAAAAAACACAATACTTTTAGGAAATTAGTCCAGGAACAATCTTACATTACTAGTGGATGGTTCATGAATTCACTGGAAGAGTTTTACAGCATTAGGTACTGGATATGCAGTCCTTATTATACAGTCAGGTATGGGATAGACACTGAATTTAGCAGTAAATGGGGGTGGTACAGAGAGTGACTACTGTTGGAGCCAAGCCATTAAAGAGGGAAAAGTATGTGAAAGTGGCAATATAATGGAAGACATTCAAAGCGTGACAACAGCAAGCACACGGTGTATTCATTTCTATATCCAACTCCTATAGAAATTGGATGAATTTGCATAGCGTATTTCATACTCACATTAAACAGCAACAACAAGAACAACAAAAAACAGGTAGACACACGACACAAACATATTTTACCTTTTTCCCACGCCCTTGTAGTTGAAACATGTTCAGTACTGTGCTTCTCTCTGCTTCTCCATGCCCATACAGACACACACACTTTCACACTCCCTTGGAGTCCGCGGCACAGTGCCAGGTGGGATGCCACGGGGTCACCGTCCTCTTCATTGGGCGAAACTCACAAGTGATAGTGACAGGGGCTGTATGGGGAGGCTGGCGGCTTTGTGCCTCTTCGTGAGGAGGAGCACAGCGCGGCCTGGCTGGCTTGGCAGGTGTTCTAATTGGCATTGTTGTTGGGGGAGATCGAAAGTGACACGGGGAGAGAAAAACAGCCCCGCGTTCGTGAGCATCTCGTCAGGTAGGTGCGTATCCTCCATTACCCTGACGGATTAAGGCCTGGATTTCCTCCTACAGCTGTCAGAGGGGAGCTATGCGGGCGCGTGGACGACACTGATCATTTCCGATTCACTGATCCCCCACTCATTCATTCATTAATTTAACCCAGACCGCGCCTCTCCCTTTTCCCTGGCCAGCAGCGAACCTGACGCTGATCTGTTCGGATTATATAATAGCTTTCAGTTATTCGTCTATTACATGCTTTGATTCCAACGCAAATTCCCCTAGTATAAACATTGTTTTTTCTTTTATTTTCTAGATCCCCCACCCTACCCCCTATACCCTCATCAACCCCCCACTCCCAATATAGATTTAGAATGCTACAGGCGCTTTTGTGTACTTTATTTGTGTGTGTGTGTGAGAGAGATTGGGTGATGCACAGCCACCTTCTATGTTGATGAATAGGTGCTTTCCAAAAAAAAAAAAAGGGAAAGAAAGATGTAATTCTCCGAAGCCAGTCTATTTTTCATTTTGATTAATATCTTTCTTTCTTTATTTATTTATTTATTAATGTTGCGTGCATGGAATCGTGGGGCTGTCGTTGTGAGAGTTATTCACCTCCCATGAAGCCAGAGAGCACCGTTCTCTCATTTCAAAGTCCTGGCTCTCAACTTTGGTTATATAAATCAATACAACTCACAGATATATATTGCCCTTTGTCAAAACAAAGGACTGGGAAGTACTATCACCTCCACCCCAGTCCATACTTTTTACAAGTCAAACCTATTGCATTTCCATACAACAATGAATCAGGTATATCACAGAGAGTAAATCATATCTAATGTAAAGTTTGTTACTAAAATGCTTCATCTCCATTTGTGATCAGTTAACATCACTAGGATGGTCAATTAAAGTTATATGCTGAAGGATTTTGGGGTGGAAATGTAGGCCTATTTTTTTTTTTTTTAATTCTAAATAAATATACATAAAAATACTTTTAATGTATGTTTCATAACATTAATTTTGTGATGAGTGTAGACATCCAAGATGTTGAAAGTCTGAATGGAAAATACACTGACTAATGACAGTGGACTGGAGATAACAAGACCTCGAGACTAGTTAAAAATAGAGATAATGGGCTTAAATTATGGGTCTAGGTTGGAACATCTTGAAATGTGACATTTCAGCAGCTTTGTAAGTAAGAGGAACACTCAGATCTGGACCGTTTATATTTATTTATCTATTTGTCTGTTTTTAGAGGAAATTGTTAATAAATTCCCCCCCAACGACAACAACATAAAAGCATAAACAAACTGTTGCAATGTTTTTTTTTTTCCTTTCCAGTTTTCCTGTACTAAGAGACTTTGGCAATAAAAGCTTTTGACATGTCTTTCTCCCTGTGATGAGAGAGAGATAAGGAAACATGAAAAAATGTTGTCTTTTGGTACAGACAATCAAATCTTAGCCTAACCTGAAAGTGACAACAGTGTTTTTAGTCTAGCAGAAGATTGTGTTAGACTTTTTTAAAATATAGAATTAGGTTCAATTGTTACTTTCTGTGAGGATCCTTTTAAAATCATCTTATTAAGAAAGCTTAATGCTGCCATTGAATCTATATGAAGGAGGACTGTGCCTTATTAAAATGAAGATTAATTATTTAAATGTTCTGGGGGCATTCACTCAAAACACCATTTAAGATAAAGGGCCGAGACTGAGAAGTTTATCTGCAGCGGGCAGCATGCTTGCATATGGGAGACCTGGCCAGAGTATTGGCTGTATTGACTGCAGCACGGCTTTAAATTAAATGGGTTATTGACTGGCACAGGGACACTGAGGAGGCTTGACTTGGGAGCTCGGGATTTTCCTTCAGGTGTCACTGGGATATAGTAGATATAGACAGCTGGCAGCACACACACAAAGACACAATCACACGCAAGATGCCCTGGCCATAAACAATGAGCCCAAGCAGAAGACACATTGGCATCTAGAGTTCAGCAATGGACCAAACTGTGATGATAAACAGGGAGAGACATTCACTTCACCTATTCTCTGGTCATCTCATTTGTTTTAATTCTTCCGCATTTACGTTAGAATTTCCATCGTGTCACTAATTTCCTACTCATTTCTCTCTCTCTCTCTTTCAATGTATATGACACAAATATATATTCCCTGCCACATAAATAGAATGTGGTATAATTCATATTGTAGTATATATATGTGTGCTAGTTTTTGATGTTAGAAATGAATATTGAGATACATTGCATTGTTTCTCTGTAGATTTTAATTTTATCTTTTCGATATTAGAAGCTTCAAGACTTCAACCATATGCAAGTCAGTGGATTTGGCTCAGCTCCAATGACTTGCATATCGAAAAAGCTTCATATGGACATGTGGGAGAGACTTCAGATTCAATGAAAACGTTGACACACCAGCTAATAGAAAAAACTTGCTAGTAGAAGAAAGTCCAGCTGCCACTGAGTACAGTTTTATAATTTTCTATTAGTGGGTGGGTCAAATATGTGATTTACTCCCTGCCGTAGTTTAGGGGAGTATTCTCAACCTAGCACAAAACCCTAAATAAGTAGACATTCAGCCCTGTGTAGAGAGCTCAAGCAGTGAGTGGAACTGAAGGCTAGTATAATTGCACTGTGTGAAGACAACTAGGAACTAAGAACTGCAAAGACAGCAGATGATAGAAGCAGTAGTAATACCTGCGATAGCGGAGATGCTTAATATTGCTACAGCTAATGTTTATATTTCAGAAGATATTATTTTCATTTAGATCTACCAAGCCATTTATTTGATAACTTAATTATCAAATACGTTTAAATATCACTGATGAGTCCTCTGCCTTTATAACCTGTCTGTCTCCCACCCAACTTTATGGAGCCACAGTGTACATGTAACAATATTTTTCACAATCAGACCAGAAGTGCTAGACCAACATAACTTTTTATACCAGGAAACCTGTAACCGTATGAAGCTTTTGATCAATACTGTTTACAGAATTGTTTAAACAGCAAAATACAGTTACATTTCAATATAAAACGTGACAAGGTCAGGTGAGAGGAGATATAATGCAAAAAGAGCATCGTGCCATGCCAAGACACTGTGACTGTTCTTTCCACACAATCACTGACATTAGTTCTTTGAGTTGAGGTGCTCGACAGACTTTATTGGAGGGCAGGAAGTTTAATAATTTATAAGGAATCAGAGTATTCATGGAAACGAAGATTGAATTTTTCACTTACAGTTTATCTGCTCCTTGCAGCTGGGTGCTTCCGAGGTGTATTTGGGGGCTTGTCAATACGCTTCGCCAGTATTGGCTGTGACATTAAATTAAATAGGTTATTGACTGGCCAGCGAGTTGGCAATGAGGCTGCTTGAATTCATACTCACTGCTTTCATGACCCGACCAATCGTGGGTCAGCGCTCTATAAATCAACCTATAATAGATTCTGAACTCTCAGCAGCCGTTCGAGGTACCACTTTTATTTGTTTTTAATTTGTATCGATGGTAATCCTGTCGGCTTCAATTTACGTGATGACAACGGCTCGAATAACACTAGAAATGCCATTTCTTTATCCCCAGGCTTGCTTTCTTTGGCTCTTCCTTCCTTTTTCTTTCTTTCTTTCTTCCCTGTGTCAGCAAGCCTGTTAGTCGAGGACAACAGCCACAGGGAACGGTGGAGTTTCAACTTCACCTATCTATAGCAAGTCAAGGTCACCGTGGCTCTGAATGGGATATGTTGAGATTGGGAGCTGACCAGGATTGTGGTCCTATTGATGAAAATGAATAAGAGGGTGAGATATGGTGCATCAGACACAAAACGCACAGGGGGAGTGCTCTGTGTGTTATCCTTGGTGTCAGATCTAAAGTGCTCAGCATGTCAGAAGTAAATTGATTCTTTGATTTTGAAAAGCCCAAACTTTTGTTTTTTGAGAGAGGTACCAGCTGAACTTTTCCGGGTCGATGGGATTCCCGTAAGGAGCTTTTAATTCCGATGCTTTATGGGGATATGCTTTGTAAATGTTTGAAAATCAATTGATATTATCTTGAGTTACAAATGCAAGTCGCTTCATACTGCAAGATGAGTAACATTGGCTGGAAGATGGGAGTTCAGATTTAGGACATGCTGTTCAGGGCCGGTATCTCAGAACTGAAATTGGCAGAGTGCTGTTGGGGGTTTGTGGAGGGCACGATGCTTTATGCCACAGGATTTGGAGGAGATGAAACCTTTAGGATGCACTGTGGCAGTCACTTCCAAAACTCACTGTTAACATATTTCAAACAGAGAGGTATCCTTTAAAACCCAGATGTTACTCTTACAAAATGTTCCATGACATATCCCTGTATTTCAGTAAATTTCAATACAATACAAATCAATGAGATAATGCCTTGAAAATAAAATTAATCAATGTAGGTATGGATCTGAGTCTCCTAACAAGATTTAATTGATTTTTTTTTACAAAACAAATACAGCCACTTGTTTACTTAAGCAAAGTGCACAATCTAATATTCCTTAATGGTAATGTATTAGCTAATGTGCTGAAAAGCTATTCGGATTGCCAGATGATGCTTTCTCATTATCATTGGTTTCGACTGGAAAAACACGTAGATTGAAACTCCAGAAAAGGCAGGAAATGACACACTATAATGAAAATAAATAAAACAGGTTCCTTTTCTGCTGCAACCAATACTTGTGTTAGTCTTAGAAGTGATGGATATTAGGAGGAACTTAAAAGGTTAATCCCCAAATCCCGAGGCAAATCAAACACTCTGTGTAGGGGTGAAATTGGACAGAGCATCCTTGATATCCCACAGGAAGGCACATTATCATTAATTTATCTGTTCCCATTTGGCACTAATCCTCTGTTTGCATTCCAGGACTCCAGTAATAAGACAATTCCCAGTGTATATATAAAATGGTTGATGTTAAGTGGTTAAAAATTAAAACAAATAAAATTTACAAACGTACACTATATTTTCTTCAAGGGCAACATTAAAACTTCCTCTAAATACACACTAGTTAGTTGTGAAAAACATAGTTTAAATTAAAATAATAATAATAAAGATTTGTTTTCTCTTCTTAAACCTTTAGAAGTTGTTTGGCAGATCTGCACCAATATTTACAGATACAGAAAATAGGTAACACATTTTCCCCTGGAGCAAAAAGATTACAAAACCGCTTTTAGATTCCTTGAGCATGAAAAAACAGAGGTATTAACAACAATCCTTGCGACAAGATAAAAGTGATGGAAAAGAAACACAGATCGGGGAACAAGAACACTCAGACAGTGAGTACAAAGACAAGAAAAGCAAAATCGCACTGCCATTGTTTACTTTTTTCTTTTTTTCTCTTCGGGAGTTGATTGATGCAACTTTACCTGCACTCTGGGAGGCCGTTATGAGCAGGAGCAGCAGGCGGAACATGTTGTTTGCAGGATGTAATTTGCTTAATGTTGTGTAGATGTAGGGGCGTAATGATAAAATATAGCGCAACGGTTCGGCTGCGAATAAAAATGGCTCTGTGTGACATCTGCCCTCGGTGGGCACAGAGGAGCAGGCGATGGCGATGTGCTGGCAAACTGCCTCCAAGACAGCCGAGGCCGTGCTGTACTTGAGATCAACCAGAACGTGAAATACGCAAAACGGTCTTCTTCCAGAAGAGGAATTAATGTTCCATGAGCCTAGGCATGCTCTGGAGAAACCATGCGGAGCTCTGTGCCACATTGCCCAGCAGATTACAGGGCAATGGCCTCGGCAAGGAGATTAGCTGAGTTCAGTGGGGAGTTGAGACCACACAGGGGATGCAACTTCTGGACAATGCCATCAACTCCAAACCCACAGCTTTTCCTTATCACAGGTGCGAGACTTAAGATGTTTCTCTTCTACTTTAAATGTTTTCAATAATTTACCCATGATATATATGACCTTAAAGTACATGATATATAATACAAAGGTACATTACATAAATGAATAAAGCAGTCTTTACCAAGCATCTCAGGAATGTCCTAAACATTGACTTTAGAAAGGCAAATCATCATTCAATTGTTAGGGATCTATTATGCATAACCGAGATAAGAAATAACAGAAAATAGGATTCAATCATTCATTCACTCCACATTCTGGTCTGTGTGTTTAAACATATCCCGTGATTTTTCCACCCCTCCTAATTTCTTCAACAACCTCCATCATCCCAAGACAAACAATGTCTAGCCATCAAACCAAGACAGTGGGCAATGGATTTCCTTGGCCGAAATGTGATTTGCTCCTTGTGCTTTTTATTTGCTTTTAATTTGTATCGATTTTTCTTCCAGGCTTCAATTTTGCTAGTGTCAAAGAGGTTAGGAAACATTACAATATACAATGTTTTTTTCCCACCCTTTCTTTCTTATTGTCACAGTGATGAAAAGCAAATGGCACCTTTGTGTGAAGGAGTGTGGCTGTTGAGGCGGAAGAGCTTTGAAGCGAAGGGCGAAATTGAAAAGGTCACGGGTTCGGATCCCGCCGGACAATGACAAGCTTTTCCTTCACTTCTTTGGCTGCACGGAGATTAAAGGCATCAGAGATAAGCAGCGATATCAGAAACCTGCCAGCCACTCAGGTCCTGGGAGGTGTGCACACGGCTGAGGACAGAAACACAAAAACACGCCGTCTGGTCGACTGGGACATTAAGCGCTCCCCTTGAGCCTGACACAAACACACACTATTTCAGGGCCTGCTTCTCAAGAGACCAAGAGAGGTTTGTTTTTTTTAAATAAATTTTCATATTATTCAGGGGAATTAACAGCAATTTTTGAGATCGGACTCTGATTTTTGATCATTTCTATATTGACACTGGACATTTGGATTTCATGAAATTAAGACCATTATCTATCACTCGCCAGCACTGCCTTAAAATATGTGTTTGAAAAACTTAACACTTAAAATGAGCTCTCCAGCATGACTCTGATACACTCTGCCAGTGTGAGTCTGTGTGAGCGATGGTGGGGGGTGGTTTAGTGTGTGTGCAGCCCAGGCTTTGGTCAGCGGGGCTGTGTGGACAGTCCTGCGCTGTGAGGGACCCCCGCATCGAGCCACGAGGCCATAGCCCACGGCAACCCGCATAGTCATCTGCTCCTGCAACGTCCTGTCATGCTGTTTCCTTATTGCTTCCCCTGAACCGTATAAAATATGTTAATGAATGCATGCTGCCTATTAAATAGGTGTGCTTCCCGATAGCGGTGGGTCTGGCTGCAAGCTTCCCAAACTCCCTTTGTGATAAGCAGGGTAAGCGGCCTGCAGCGACTGTCCGAATCAAACCCACAAACGCCCTCGGTGGCCAGAGCTAAATGAGAGAATATTCGCACACGTGGCGAGCCAGACATCTAGGCTTTCACTTTATGACATTCAGATAACTGACTAATGAATAAACATTTTTGAAAATGATACATTAGTATCATGTTAAAGTACCCTAGATATTAGGCGCAGGGTGTTGCTGCATATTAACCTCAGCTGTTCTGATGTTAATGTATAAATACTAGTGCCACACATTATCTAATATCCTGCTATCTTATTTTACAGGTTTTAAGTTGCATTATAACCTGTACGAAATTAGTTTGTCCTGCAAAAGAATATCAGCCTGATTTTCTTTTCTTTTTAGTTTATAAAGAAATGCTTTAGTATAGGTAATGTTTGATAAATGTCAAAAATGCTCAGAGATATTTTTAAAAAGTATATACTTCAATAACTATGCTACATTATACATTTAATTCCAATTTCTGAAGAAACAATGTGTCACAACTGCAGGAGTATATATCAGCTTTTTGTTTGTCGGAGGAAAGAGATCCCTGTGGTATTGGATCCAAGCTGTTCACATAGCCTGTCAGTGACATTGCTGGGGAATATGTGGCTACTTCAGGCCAAGGCATGCTTGAGGGACTTGGGCTGAACTGCTGAAGCAAGAGGTCTGAAATTTGCACTGAGAGCTGGTAACAAGCCACCAACAGCTAATGAGGTTCATTTTCATAAAACTCATAGAAAGAAAAACTGCACCATGAATTATACTGGGAATCAGACATATTGGTAGTATTTCACTGTTACTTGTTTAATATGAAAACGAAGGAATTATTATTAATATTATTAAGTTATTTTCCAGGCACCTTTATCCAAGGCGATCTGATGCTCATGAGCGTAAATGCAACGTGACTAAATGTGACTAAAGTTCGGTGGAGAAGAGAGTGCATTATGTGTTGTCATTAGTTGTCTTGCAGGGCCACAATCTGTCTCCCAGCCTTTTGTTCCTGTTAAAAGCAGTATATAACTACACTATTCAAAAACACTATAATTATTTTCTTTAAAATGATGACTGCTCGCCAGCCCTTTTCTCCCTGGAAAGAAATCAAGTCAGTTCTGAAAAAGACAGTTTGTATAATTAAAGACTCTCTGAAACAGACAAAATGCATTCCGTGTGATTATGATGGAAAAAGTCTTTATACTGTTTGACTGTACTTTTTTTTTCTCAACCAGTGTGGATGTTAAAAAGGTTATATTTAAATATAAAAAACGAACAGATCCTATCATATTACATTTCTATACTGTATTAGTATACATACATGAAAAGGAATAAAGTGTACTATGGAAACAAAATAGTCTCTCAGCAAAATTTTTTTGCACTAACTGAATACAACACACCCTGAGAGAAATGTTCTGTGTCAATTTGCCCCAAGCCCTGAGGAAGAGCAGAGTGTAAACATTTAAGGTTTTAAACTGTAGCTGTCTTTTTTTGTCTCTGTATAATTCAGTGACAACACAGAGTCACTCCCTGTGTCTTTCCAGGAGAAAGCGTTTTGATGACAAACTCTTGTGTACAAGACTGCCGACTAGACAACACGCGCTCACCATCAACTGTGAAGAAACGCATGCACATTACAGGAGTAACAACATGGCACTCATAAAACATCAAAAGAACAGGAACATAAAACTGATTCGAGATTAAGAGGTCTGATGGGGATCTATTTATTTTTAATCAAAAGTAGGGCGGGGGGAGGGGGGTGCAGGGGCAGGCTTTACAGTGTTGAAAGCCACCTGATTCCAAATCGCACATCAACTAATGAGGATTACAGTTTGCCCAGATAAAAGATTAAGGCTAAAACATGACACAACCGTGACACATTCAACTGAGCAACCTTCACATACACATAATACGTATTGGACACAATACCAAGCACAAAATGGAGCAGGCCCAAACAGTGCCTGATGTTGACACTCATGCAGAAAAACTGATATTTATACCAAACTGTCAAAATGTTGTGGGGAATCTGAATAACTTTGGGGGTAATCGTTTTAATATGCCATGGCTCTTGGCTTGTGGTAAGTGTGAAGAATGTAATCCAGTTGAAATGTGAAATGAGATCAGTTTGATGTGCTTATCCCCCAGAGGATGTAAGTCCACATTTAAGAAAATACATAAACATGGGCGCAGCACAGACCTGATAGACAGATTGAATGTAAGTTTTATCTCCTACATGAATCCCTGCACTCATGCTAGATATAACTAACACCTCTAAACATATGTATATTTTGAACATCATACACAAATTTAAACAACTGTATTAGGTATTAAATAAGACAGCTTGTATAAAGCAGGCTTCAAATACAGTTTTGAAGTCAAGCACTTGCTAGCACTACACATTGCACTGTATCATTACAGAATTGTGACAAAAGAAGGTAATTCAAAGTACAAGAAAAATGCCCACATTTTCCCCACAATTTAATCTTCCAGAAAGCACCAGCCTTCTCTGCAGGTAGGGGCACCTTCTCTCCATGCCCTATCCCTGCCTGATGGTTAAATTAGCCAGCTTAAATGACAAGGGTTCCTCTAAGCTGTGCCAAAAGGCTGTGGCGCTTCAGGTTTCAAAGGTTTGCGACCTGCCTCATGTCTGCTGTCGGAGGGAGATGAAAACGTGCGCGGCTCTGATAACCTGCAAGGAATGGGCTTATTGGCTGCCATGTCCCTGTTGACAGACTTATTAACAGCAGCCCACGAGAAAAATGTCTATCGGACAGAAAATCTTAAATAAAACCTCTTATCACAACGACGCCTAGGGATTAGAGTCTGGGCCTCTCTGATAAATTAATTATTCACTCTTATCAGGCACGTAAAAGGCTGTCAGACAGCCTTACCTTAACTACCGGAAGACTTCAGATAGGGAAGGCAAGGAAAAAAAGAAAAAGAAAAACCCAAAAGAGAATTTATGTGTGTGTGTGTGTGTGTGTGTGTATATATATATATATATAACGTTTTTCTTTTCGTCTTTACTTTACTGGCAGGAGATTTCTGCTTAATCTCCCCTGCTTCGCTTCTATCCCCTTTTCTGTTTAATTCCAGTTCTGCTGATATCTTTGGAGAGAAGAGGCATCTACCAAAGCAAATAAAAAATTAATGAGTCCAGACCGTCAGTTAAACACTGTCTCCAGAGGGAGGGAATCTAGCTGCAGCCAGTTCACCTCCTACACTGGAGGTGCTCAGGAGAGCCCTGGCTTTCAAACAGCCGAATATGAGAAACTCTGGAGAACTACTGACCTTTAGCATCTATTTGAAATGCTAGACAACAATATTTAGCATCACAAAATTTTGCTCTTGAGCACAGTCCTGGTGTAGCTCAGAACTTTCAAGTTTTTAACTCAGAAGTTTCGCATTTCACAAGCTTACAGCGATTTGAGATCATCATTTAATAAAAAGAGCTATATAACTGACCAGATTACAAACTACAGAATATAGATTTAATTTCAACTCAAAAGTACAAGAGATGCACAATTATATAATATATCAAAGTCGTGTTTAAATGCCAAACGTTTGCATTTCAATTTCACCATAATCATTAAAACAAAACACATTTGCAGATGCATTTAAAAACTTCAACAATTTTCAAGTGTTCACATAACCCTTACTCATTAAGATGAGACCTGTTAATCACACTTCTACCAATTACCATGCATTCCACTCAACCATTGAAGTATGATTATTAACCATATTGCAAACGTGTATACTTTAATGCTTCCCGATCTATAATTAGCGTTGTTTCTCCATGTCCGTTTCTCAATGAAATCATCCAAATCTCTTGATGATTCACACATCTATTAAAATGTCTATTAAAGGATGCTTTTGAAAATGAAATTAGATGATATCACACAAAACACCTTAACTTGTACATCATTCTTGGACTGAAAACAAAGATTTGATGAGAAACAATCTTATTAATTTAAAACAGTTCTTACAAAAAACTAAACTAACTAGATGTTTTCAATTGTACTGACTACTTCACTACTTCATATAGATTCTAATCTATATTAATGATCTGGACTTTGGGATAGTTAGCAAACTTGTCAAATTTGCCAATGATACTAAAATAGGTGGCTCAGCAGATACAATCTCGGCAGCACAGGCTATTCAGAGGGACTTAGATAATATTCAGTTGTGGACCGATACCTGGCAGATGAAATTCAATGTGGACAAGTGCAAGGTAATACATGCAGGTAACAAAAATGTCCACTATAATTACACTATAGGAGGAATAGAACTAGATGAAGTAACGCATGAGAAAGACCTAGGAGTCTATGTGGACTCCTCACTTTCTCCATACAAACAATGAGGAGAAGCAATAAAAAAGGCACACAGGATGTTAGGGTATATTGTCAAAAGTGTAGAATTGAGAACAAGGGCAGTGATGTTCAGACTGTACAATGCACTAGTTAGAGCTCATCTGGATACTGTGGACAGTTCTGGGCTCCACACTTCAAGAAAGATATCGCTGCTCTAGAGGCAGTTCAGAGGAGAGCAACCAGACTTATTCCAGGTCTGAAGGGAATGTCCTACTGAGAGACTGAGGAACTGAACCTTTTCACCCTGGAACAGAGGAGACTACAAGGGGACTTGATCCAAGTCTTCAAAATCATGAAGGGCATCGACCACATCAAACCAGAGGAGCTTTTCCAGATCAGCAGGGACACACGCACCCGGGGACACAAATGGAAATTGGGATTCAAGGCATTCAAAACAGAAAACAGGAGACACTTCTTCACACAGTGAGTTGTCACAATCTGGAACAAACTCCCCAGTGATGTGGTAGATGCTGAAAATTTGGGAACATTTAAAAATAGACTGGATAGGATTCTTGGATTACTCAGGTATTAATGGACACCAAACGAGCACGATAGGTCGAATGGCCTCCTCTCGTCCGTAAACTTTTTTATGTTCTTATGTTGTTGTTTCTTTAACAGGGGCATTGCACTGAATCACTTGGATGTATTGTAAAGAGTGTTGTTTTCATTTAATTTAATTTAGAAACTGACATGGATTGACAGTGCTAATTCCACTTCTAAAGGCATGTAGCCATAAGAGATCACATTTCAGAGTAAACATGCCTAACCATAAGATTACAGGGTTTATGTTTCTATCATATAAACTGTCCTGCTTGTATTTCAGATTGGAAAAGTCAAATTAATGATGATAAAACATAAATTATATGGATATTTGTGTAGACTAATCAATCAATTAACGCCAGTTGTGGTGGAACACCCGGTATGCCAGATTTGTAGTGTGGTGTTTGAAATGTATTTGATATCAGTCACATATATGCGTTTGTTTGAGCAAATTCCCAATTCCAACAGCAAGACGTCATTTGCGTTTGCATTTTTATGTGGTTGACCCCAAGAGTAGGGTAGTAAATAGCTTACTTATCCCACAGTGCACAAGGGACGTGGGGATAATGCATTTTATCTCATGCTTTGCTGTCTATTATTATATCAGTAACAACTTTTTCTACATACCAATGTTCTTGGGGGATTTTCTGTAAAAAAAAAAAACTAATATAATACAAAAAAACCTCATATTCGGCTGTGCTCCTGGCTAAGCAAAAATCCCATCACACTATTCAACAACTGCCAGCTTCTACAGAAGGCGGTGGACCGACTCAAGATCCTCCTGAGGAAAAGAGATTTCTCCAGCGCCAAGACAGCCTTCTGTTTAATCCCACAATTGGAAATTTAAATTATTTATTTAGTTTGGACAATTAATTGCCAAGTGAGCAGTAGAAATGGGTGCGAAGGCGAGCAATGATCTCTGAGGCGGTGTCTGCACTAGCACTGCTGCTTGCAGAAAGTCTGATGCTCAGCTGCTTATGTTGTGTAGTGTTTAATAAAAATAAAATAAATGCTGGTATGCAAGATTAGTTTCGCAATTTTTACTACAATAGAAAACAGAGATAGGGAAATGTGTAAATGTATTTTTCAATGTGGCTGTGGAGACGCTGAAAGAAACAATGTGTCCTAATGGTAATGGCAGTTATAATAGCATTAGTAATAACACATATTGTTGTGTTATTACTGCTTTGTTGGCACCCTTGTTTTCAGTACTTTGTGCACCCTCCCCTTGCAAGGATAACAACACTGAGTCTTTTCCTATAACTTTTTATGAGATTGGAAAACACATTGGAAGGGATCTTAGACCATTCCTCCATACAGAATCTTTCCAAATCCTTGATATCTTTTGGTCTGCACTCATGGACTGCCCTAACCAATTCAGATTACATTATAGCTCATTACCTGTGTTGTTTTTTTTATAAAGCTTTGTTGCTCATCTTTATCAAGGGTGCCAATAATTGTGGAGGTGACTGTACATATAATTTATTTTGTATTATTACTATTATTATTATTTATTTTATATTATTATTTAATGTACTGTTAATGCAATATTATTGAATATACTAATATTTAATGTACTGTAATGCAATATTAATATACATATATACATATATATACACTCACCTAAAGGATTATTAGGAACACCTGTTCAATTTCTCATTAATGCAATTATCTGACCAACCAATCACATGGCAGTTGCTTCAATGCATTTAGGGCTGTGGTCCTGGTCAAGACAATCTCCTGAACTCCAAACTGAATGTCTGAATGAGAAAGAAAGGTGATTTAAGCAATTTTGAGCGTGGCATGGTTGTTGGTGCCAGACGGGCCGGTCTGAGTATTTCACAATCTGCTCAGTTACTGGGATTTTCACACACAACCATTTCTAGGGTTTACAAAGAATGGTGTGAAAAGGGAAAAACATCCAGTATGCGGCAGTCCTGTGGGCGAAAATGCCTTGTTGATGCTAGAGGTCAGAGGAGAATGGGCCGACTGATTCAAGCTGATAGAAGAGCAACTTTGACTGAAATAACCACTCGTTACAACCAAGGTATGCAGCAAAGCATTTGTGAAGCCACAACACGTACAACCTTGAGGCGGATGGGCTACAACAGCAGAAGACCCCACCGGGTACCACTCATCTCCACAACAAATAGGAAAAAGAGGCTACAATTTGCACAAGCTCACCAAAATTGGACAGTTGAAGACTGGAAAAATGTTGCCTGGTCTGATGAGTCTCGATTTCTGTTGAGACATTCAGATGGTAGAGTCAGAATTTGGCGTAAACAGAATGAGAACATGGATCCATCATGCCTTGTTACCACTGTGCAGGCTGGTGGTGGTGGTGTAATGGTGTGGGGGATGTTTTCTTGGCACACTTTGGGCATCGTTTAAATGCCACGGCCTACCTGAGCATTGTTTCTGACCATGTCCATCCCTTTATGACCACCATGTACCCATCCTCTGATGGCTACTTCCAGCAGGATAATGCACCATGTCACAAAGGTCGAATCATTTCAAATTGGTTTCTTGAACATGACAATGAGTTCACTGTACTAAACTGGCCCCCACAGTCACCAGATCTCAACCCAATAGAGCATCTTTGGGATGTGGTGGAACGGGAGCTTCGTGCCCTGGATGTGCATCCCACAAATCTCCATCAACTGCAAGATGCTATCCTATCAATATGGGCCAACATTTCTAAAGAATGCTTTCAGCACCTTGTTGAATCAATGCCACGTAGAATTAAGGCAGTTCTGAAGGCGAAAGGGGGTCAAACACAGTATTAGTATGGTGTTCCTAATAATCCTTTAGGTGAGTGTATATATATATATATATATATATATATATATAGTTATATTGTGGCACAGTGTGGTGTGTGGCTCATGCCAGTATCAGGTCTTGGCTTTGGCTTGCTATGGGGCGAAGTTGTTTTATAGGATTATTCAGGGTTGTTGTCAGTGTTTGTCACATTCCACAACTCTACCGGTCTCTTGTGTCAGTCCAGGTGACTGTAAAGATGGCGATCAATTGAGCTGTGCCTGTTGTGTGTATCAGAGTAGAGATTCTTTAATAAAAAAATAAGAAAAGGTTTGTAATTAAGCAGCTTGGCACCAACAGATCAGAGATTAATATTACTCAACAAACAAAGGAGAAGGTGATGAACATGATATGACACTGGTCTCTGTGGCTGGTCTGCACAGAATACAGTGCTCTGTTTTCCCTGCATATTGTTTCCGTCATTGTTAGGAGGAGATACGTAGGCTAACACAGGGATGAGAGATTTGAAACACTTTTTAAAATGGACAAAGAAACATGAAACACAAGAATAAACTGAAAAGAGGACAGAACCTTCTTTCTCTTCAAGGCTGATCCTATTTCTTGTAAATTTAAAAACTAACATATCCTTCTTACTGTTGAGAAAGTTGGAGTAGGCAATTTTTAGACTTTAGTTTATCCTCGTGCCTTCTTTGTGGTGGACACTTGAGTTATAGGATAAAGGAAATCCATCTTTAAAGTATGTAGGCAACCGCAGTGTTTTGTGGGCTACTAGCTGCAATGGTCTCAAGTAGGCTATTTACTGTCTACTCTCTTTAATAGTCTAAAATTCAGTCACGGGTGACTCTCGGCTTGCCTGAATTCCACGTTTTCACGTCATTATTCAAATAACAATTTCAAAAGTGGTCATGGCTAGTGAATTAGGGACTGGAGTCATTAACCACCCTCCAAGTATTTAAGAGTCCAGCAGGTATTTGACGAGGGCCTGGGTCTGTGGGCATGAAGAAGGGAAGATAGGGAACTTCCCCTCATGTACCACTCCTCGCAGGCTGTCACAATATATATTAATATATGTATAATTATTTATTCCACGAAACACCACTTGAATTATTTCAAACACCTCGGGAAACAATTAAAGTGAAGTGGCCACTCCTCTGCATCTTTGATCCTACTAGAGCTATTCAACAAGTTCTCTTCACTTTCTTCTAGCCGTGGTGTGAAAGAACAAACACACATACTGCTTGTGACGACAACACAATACTGCCATAGCATAGCCCAAAAGCATTATGAATAAAGCATCCTTTTTTAACACTTATCAAAAAAAAAAGAAAAAAAGACAGAAACTGAGTAATTAAACTCTTAATCATAACAAGATCAAAGGGCGCATAGGGAACGTGTCCTGCCGATGGGTCTCATTAGTGAGTAATGGAAAAGGCCTGTAAAGGAAGGATTCCTTGCCACCGTATTAGCACCTTTTCCTGGGATGAAAGACAGGTTTGTAAGTCGCACATTTTTAGCACACTCTCCCTACAAAGTGTAACTGCAGCCCTGCCCGCTGCCCCAAAGCAATTCAGTGCATTTCACAACCCGCTCAGGGCTGCTGACTGTACAGAGACATTTTGTAGTCCTTTTTTCCCCAGAGTGCCCTGACTAAATCGCGGCACACATCGTTAATCTTCTTGCCGGCCGTAGCTCCCCCTCTATGCACCGTTGTGCCTTTTTAATCACTTGTTCGTCAAGCCACCACCACAAGTAAGATTAATTCAAAACAAAGGGCTAAAGAAATGGAAAATAGGAAGTTGTGTGCCCACTGTGAATAAGACTATTCATGATTAAGAAATGCCGAAAACTACTTCTTATGAATTTCATAACTCAATAGCGCATCATGTGGTATTTAATGCACAATTACATTGCAATTACAAGAAATACAGGGAACTGAGGGTTGATTTATAGGTATATCTGGAACAGCCATGTTTGATGCTACTATTCCATTAGCTTTGCTTTGTAAGACAAGTGTACAGTGCAGATATGATACACCAATATAAATTCTCCAATGACATGGACAAACAATGTAGGCAGACAGACATACAGAAATAGATAGAAAAAATAAAACATTTCCAGAATGCATGCTCTGGCCCAGGTTTCCGTTTTCCCAACACTATCTGATTTCTTGATTAATGATGACATAAATGCTGTTGTTTTAACTAATGCATTAAGCTTTATGTCGATAGTTGCAAAGGATTTCGGCGCAGTAGCTGGCGTGCTAATGCTTTAACCCTGAGCATTGTGTTCTTATGTGCGGCAAGGAGATTGATAATGCCCCCCCTATCAACATTATGATTGGGCAGTGAGCCAGGCCCACCCTGCATGCCACTGTCTGCTTTCTCTGTGCAGTTAGGGAGGGGAGCATCCATGGGAAGAATATGAATGGCTTCATATTTTATTAATACAAATCCATAACCTTTTTTCAACAGGGGTTTTATGAAAAGAAAACATTAATTTGGCTCAGTAACGAGTCAGAAAATGAGAAGGAGGGGAGAGCCGAGGGAGAGATGGTTCCAGCAAAAAAACAAAATGAAGGGAATGAAAATATTAACCATCTGGCCCTGGGGTTGAGCCTGGTTTAGCTGAGACATTGTTCTGGGGTTGAGTCTCATTGTGCAATTTTTAACATTTCCCAGGTTTACTCAGCCCTGTTCCTCAGTCCTTGTGACTTGTGTTCCAATTTCTTGACCTTTAATTGAACAATGATTTTCATCAGGTCTTTTTTATTCTTATTATATATTTTTTGCAGAGGACCTTATCCAGGGCAACTTACAATTGTTACAATAGATCACAATTTGTACATACAATTACCCATTCATACAGTTGGGTTTATCTGGAGATATCTAGGGGAAGTGTCTTGCTCAACAGCAGTGTCCCCCACTTGGGATTAAACCCATGACCCTCTGCTACAGAGTCGTAATAACTACTTCACACTCCACACGTTTTTTAAAACTGTTCTCTCCATTCAGTTCTTGAATTCAGACAGACCTTGTTTATGTGTATTGCTGCCAAGAGTTTTAGTAAACAGTCTGTCAACCACATGTTTAATACCCTGTTGCTCTCCTGTATCTGCCCTTAATAACTTATTAACTCCTAATTGGTAATTCATTAATGTACAAACACAGGTGGAAATTACACTGCAATGACAAGTATTCTTAGTTGCTCATGGACCCAATTTCTAACTGTTATCAATTAATGCACTTGTATAACAGTCTATGTACTAGTATAGCTATGGACTAAGCATTGACTAAGAAAATGTGTAAGCTCCTGTTTTCATTAATCAATGGAAAACCCTGAGTGAGATTTCCAAAGATGTTGTTTCTGAGGCAGGTTGTTCATCCTGAGTGTTATTTTCTGGTATTATTCGTGTAGAGTTTTGGTTATTGCAATATGATGCCTATATAGTAGCCTATACATTGAGTCTGGAACAGAGAAGACTACGTGGGGACTTGATTCAAGTCTTCAAAATCATGAAAGGCATCGACCACATCAAACCAGAGGAGCTTTTCCAGCTTTTCCAGCAGGGACACATGCACCCGAAGATACAAATGCAAATTGGGCTTCAAGGCATTCAAGACGGAAAACAGGAGACACTTCTTCACACAGTGAGTCGTCACAATCTGGAACAAACTCCCCAGCAATGTGGTTGAAGGCAACAATTTGGGAACATTCAAAAATAGACTGGATAGGATCACTTAGTAAACTTGTAAACTTATGTTTCTTATTAAACTGTGGCACTGTTTTTGACTACAAGGACCAGCAGTAATTTACATTGGATGCCTGCATGCCTGAACACCTTCAGATACAAGATGTGACATCTCATTGGGTCATACTTCCTGATATATATATTTTAACCAAACAATAATGAAATAAGAGAAATAATATATCTAGGGGGCAGTATTTGGTGTGCTCATATGGCCATAAGCTATTAGCAAAGTTTCATTCCTGGTAAAGGTTCAGCAGAAAGAAACAATTTAAATAATTTTAATGAGCAGGGATGTTTGAATCCATTAGTGTCACTGACAAGCACTTAAAGACAAGACCCAGGTCAGATGTAGGGCTTGCCATTAATAGGTCTATTATATTTAACAAGTGCCGAGCTGTCGCTTTGAAAGGCCATGGCTGCCCGAGGGCAGGGGAATTCAAAAGAGCAGGGCCTTCTAGTTAAAGAACTGGGCCACGCTTTAAATGTTTCAGTAATTCTGAAAAAGGTCACAGTGATCTCAGGATTAAGCCCCTGATCTTTTCCCAGAAAGCCTTTGTCTAAAAGGGACATTGCCACATTCACGGACTTTTCGTTTTTCATTTTTTCAGTTTTCGTGGATGTGTTTGCATTCGCCCTAAACCTGAAGTGCTCGGTTGTGAATTGGTCTACAACTGTATGGTCACATGAAGATCGTACAGCACTGAGAAGTGATGAACATAATATTTCACCTCATCAATAAATCCTGGTTCACCTGATGGGCTTCACATACAGGTGAGGGTTATAGCACTGCCTTCCCGGAGTAAAACACAGAGCGTGAATCCCCAGTCAAGATTTTCAGTAATCAATTCATGTCTAACTTTACACACCCTGAAAAGGGTATATGCGACTGCATGATTCCAGTACAAAATTCTGATTACATGTCTGTTCTTTGATAAAATGTGCACAGGCTTAAATATAAACAAATGTCTTATTTACAGGTACTGAACAGAAAAGAGTGCACTGGGACACATTAATCTTTCAGGACACAAGATTACATGGAATTAACATTATTATTATTATTATTATTATTATTATTATTATTATTATTATTATTATTATTATTAATATAGTATTTAACTGAATCCTTTGAAATCTGCTACTTCTATGAATACTGAACTGCTTTTGATGAACCAACACATTATAGTCACAGTTTAATTTGAAGGAACATTAAAAGAAATAATAATGACAAAAAGAAAAATTCCTTATCTGTACTGAAGCAGACCTGGTGAAAGAGGCTGCTGTGCTTCAGATGCAATTTCTATTTAAAATAGATAAATAACAAAAATGAGAGAGAAAAAAAAGCTTCAGTTTCAGCATCAAGTTAAAGCACGCAGCAGGAAACAGAAACGTGATATTTCAATGGCTGTCTTGCTGCAGTCTAACGTGTTATCAATTGTTCCAGATGGGTCTACAAACTGGGTTTGGCCTTGAAATTGTACAGTACCAAAGTTCCCTTTACCTCCTATAGCTTGATTGGGAGCAGTGCTATAGATAGAGAAATGCTATGAATTCCCTTCTGACCACAACAAACAGGATCTCATATGATTTAATAGCACCAGGGTCTTCATAAAGAGCTCCGTGCTTGCCAACCGCACAACCAACCACAAAGTGTTCATAATAGTGGTATGCTTCCCAGATGCTATATTGTTACAGCATGCATAGCATGGGTACAGAGTAATATAAAACCAATCGCACCAACGATGTTTAAAATGAAATGTAAAATGTGAGACTTCATGAACATTTACTCATTATACAATACTTCAAATATTATATTGGAATTATTTTCATCCCTCCTCATATATATGTCAAAGAAAGGAGAGGAACAAAGGTACAACAAAATGTTTTAAATCAAAATGAAAAGAGTTGAAGGTATTAAATAATAAACAGCGTGCTAATAAGTGTGTTACAGTAATACTTGGATTTTGTTTGAGTTTTAAGTACAAGGAACAACGCAAAGGTTTTATGTGATCTGTTGTCAAGGTGATCTGCATGCAGTATTTTGATTGATGTTTTATCTTTCATGCATTAGCAATTTGTTTTCCCTACTTTGCTACTGGTTGGTCCAGAGAGACAGGTGAAGCAGTCTTGAGGATTCTGGAATCAGATAACCACACATTCCAAATATTTTATAACTGGCAAAGTGAAACTGAAAAAGGGAGAAATCCAGATAACCTGTGTTTAAAAAAAGGCACAAGACATATTTCAGCTAGCCTCTCCATTTGAGTGTATATGTAGACCAAACTTGTGGGTGGAAAATGATTTTCACATGCAGCGTGTGATATATTCATGAGGTGAATGCAGTTTGTGTAAAGGAAAAGGTCAAAGAGGCTAAATTAAGCCTCTCTGAAGGTATATTGCATTATGAATGATTTAAAATTTTATTAACTTTTAAATTTGACATTGATTTGACATAGCTATGCTTCAGTGAAATGACAAGGTGTAGGAAGCAAAAATGTGTGTGCAAAGCGGTAATACGATAATTATACAGATGGCTTTTTGGCTAATGCTGTTTCATCAGACGTTCAGCTCCGTGATTTTTATTATTATTAGTTGCTTTTCTTTTCCCTTCCGCCCACTCCATATAGAAAATTTGAACACTGCGATATCTAAGTTAAAACATGCCAGAGCATCGATTTGTGCATTGATTAGTTTTATCTCACTAATTCTGCTGACATTTCCAAATGGTTAGGATTTTTTTTTCTCTCCTTTTTTCCACACTCTTCAAGTTTCATCTTCACCAAACCACAATAACCTTTCAGACTCTGATGTAAGCCTGAAGTAAAACTGAACAATGAAGATTCTTTCAGACCTGACGAATCAATAGCCCTAGGTCACGTGTTTCTCACTTGCTTGCCATGGGGGATGTCAAGATAAGAAACAGTGGACAGTTATTAGTGACCAGAAAACTTAATCCCTTTAAAAGATAAGGATCCAGCTTCAATTAAACAAACACACCTGTCTGAGGAGACCTTTTAAGATGATGAGCATTAAGGTTTGAACTGAGGTCATCCCTTCCACATCTGAATTCAGTGAGCGGATACCTGTAGAGTTCAAAATTTGCATTTTTCTTTCTTTTTAAAGATGAATCACGCTGTTCAGGGGGAAGGTGTAGCATATCAGGAGAGAATTTATCTATATGCAAATAAAATTAAATGGGCTTTTACAGAATTGAATCTCCACAAGGGGTTATTCAACAAGAAATACAGCATCAATACCTCATAAGCAGTCTTATGGGCTGCAGTCTTTCACAGAATATTTTCAACATCCCAAATCAGCACATTTAGCTATTTTCGGATGGTTTATTTACCCTATTGGTTTTATTCTGTTTTATGACAACAGAAAAGTTTGACACAGCTGTGAGGGTCTAAGTGATCTGGACACTGGTGGATCGGTTCTTTTATGTTCCAAAGAGGAGGAATCCGAATGCCAGATGGTGTCCTGCTTTTTCAGTGGCCTCCCAAGATGAAGAAACAGGTGGCTTTTTATCTGTCTTTGTGTGAACTCGGGAAGAGGCTTTTAAAACAGTTCAGGGAAACTTCTCAAAGTGGTAGGCTGCAGTATAAGACCGGTTAAAAACGGGATGCAAAAAACAGAGCAATAACGATAAGACATCTTGGCAGACACTCGGTGAAGGCTTGGCAGAGCTGGTAAAGTGGGCATCTTGTATTCATGGTGTATATTGTGCAAAGAACACATGCTTCTAGGTTAATTTCTACAGATGTTCTGACAAGCCAGCCATCACACATACAGACAGCTATTTTTATTAGTTTACTGTTGGAATTGTAAATCAGCGGTATGGTAAGTTAGGGACGCAGATCGCCCGTCTCCACTCTTATATTATTCTGCGCAGGTCTCCAGATGCAGTGATGGACAGCATGTGATTATTCATAATTAAACTCAACAGGAGGCCTTCACTGAAGACAGGGAAAGTGGACTAAATGATCCCGATCTGATGCCAGTGACTGAGGAAATGAAGAAACATAATTTTGTGTAACGAAGGCTACACAACTATGCAATTAACACTTCAATAAAGTGTTAATTAAAAACAGAAAGAAAAAAAAATCCCAACCTTGGGCAAGTAATTACTTCTAAGGAAAAGGCTGAGCTGTTTCGGTCATTCGGCACAAAACAATTTAAGTTCCCATTCTTTGAACATATCTCAAAAAAAGAAAAAAGAAAAGAAATACACACTATATATAGTAGCAAATTAAAGTGTAAAAGAAAAGAGAAAAGAAAAAGGGGATAAAGTCTGCTTTTGATAAGTCTTTCACTCATGTCCCTTAGAGGGAGATCTTTCTTTCACAATCAAAATTGAGTTGCTTACTTGAACAGAGAACCTTAAAGCAAATAGTATAGTATAGAATAGTATAGTAGGTCACAATCAAGCTAATTTTAAAAAGGGGCAAAGCATAGAGCACAATACAATCACTGAGCAAAAATCAAGGCAACTGTAAAGGCTTGTAAGAGGTGGTTACAAAATCTGAAATAATTAAATATTCAAATCTGGAATGGGCTCCTGTCATTGTGATTGGTAACCTTGGAGAAATTAAGACCCATTCATAGGAAAGGTGTGCAGAGATTGAGTGGGATGTGAGTCTATAAGAGTGGTGACGTGTCCCTCCTTTTTTGTTCCTGTCTTTTCTGTGCTAAGAAAAACAGCAATGCTTCCCATAGGCCTGAACAATGAGGATGCCCTCTCCCTCCAGCTGCCTCTCCTCCGCTTACCTCTGAGATAGCTGTGATGAGTCAAAGGCCCATGAATGCGATGGCATGCATGTTGTCACTACGAAAAAGGTTGTTGTTTTAATTGGCCTATAACACTTTTATCACAACTACTTCTCTATAAAACCGAGCGTCAGTAAGGGCTGGTTTTACAGGCCCCAGATTAGCCCTAGTCTAGGTTTACCCTATGTTATTTTAGGTCAAGTAGCCCACGACTACCATTAACCGAGGTCTGTGAAGCCAGCTGTAAGTGTCTCAGATTAAACCTCTGAAGCTTAACATGTTTTTGAAAAAAGATACTGACACAGAGAATCTACAAGGAATTTGAATTGTCATGCATACTTCAATGAAGAACTTTAAGTATACTGTACTAGGATTCTAGCTTTTCTTTTCTCTCTCAGCTTCTCCGTTTCAAATCTTTGGTGGATTTGGTGGATTTCTCCATAAACTGGCATGCCCCAAGTCATCTTAAACCCAGTATTATGCAGAGGCATCCCTAGGGAGAATGCGTATAGCAGAACAAAGCAAGCCACAGCTTTGATTGTCCTTTACTAAGATCCTGCACAGTAAGAAAACAAGACATTCAACATTCAGTTTTGAATTAAATCAGTCAATAGGTTTCAAGCAAAACCGTTAACACGGCCTTTCATACCCTTTGCGTAATGGATTTCAGTGAAAGAAACCGAAGCGCATTTCAGTATAATTACAGTGTATCAAGATTCCTTTCAAAGGCAGCAGGAACTTACAAGAGTTGCTACTTGAAGATTGCAAACAAAGGTAAATATGCAGAAAACAGTAGTGAAGGATTAGTTTATCTGCTGAGCTGTATATCCCCGCTTTGATTCGATTAAACACTTGAACCATTCCTGCACTTCACAACATTTCTGAATCCTAATGAAATTATTCAAGCCGCTATCACTGCATAAATACTCCTACCGGACCTCTGTGGTTTCCTCTGATGCAAACATTAATTACTTTTACAGCTTTGGTTTTACCAGTGCACGTTTATTCTTTTGACAAAGCTTAATTAGTCCATCCAAACACTCAAAAGCAATTAGGAAGCGGTCAACTGCTGCAATCATTAAGTAGCTGTCTTTAAAAAAGGATCTTTGGCTGCCATTTTATCTCGTCGGTCCTTTTCTTATTGAGGCTGATATACAGTAGACCTTAGCTATGTTTAAAAATAAAATAATAAATAAAAACATAAAATTGGATACAGGAATTAAGTGTAATGTTATTTTAACCATCTTTCAGCACAATATGTACATCCACTTTGTGGGGGAGTTTTGTTTCAGTTGATTAGCACAGCCAACCTTTTTGTGCATTTTCCCTTGTAAAATATACCCGTGCACCACTCAGTATAAAATCAATTTCCTTATTTTATATCATCTATTTGGGAATAAACAGAAAAAAAAGACTTGTAATAAATGTGAGAAATGATAGTCTACTTGCTACTATAGCTACCATAATCCCCTACTGAATGATATCACAGGTACAAAGCTTAGGTGAAACATAGTTTAGTTACTATGAGGTGTGAATGTATGTGTCTGTCCTATAATTGGGGGGGAATATATCATCCTTCATGCCTAACCTAAACTGTTCCTAAACCTTTTGGCTTCTACACAGTATAGCTGTCAAATCATACTGTATTGTTTTTGTCATTTTGGAAGTAGACCGCTTAGTGCTGAGCTGACACAGAGATTCATTTCTGCCCTCTGAATTGAAGCCCAGGCAGAAAGAAAAGATGATTAACCCACTAGACCTCCTCTTCACCACTGCATTTTAATTGACCCGGCTTTAGGCATCTGAAATTCAGCAAAACTATTAAATGATATTATTGTGAAAATCAAATAAACAAAAAAAAAAAGAAATCTTTCTTTGACATTTGCTTATTCGATCTTAAACTAGAGTGTGTTGTCTCGGGCCCGCATGAGAGGGTGTTGCACACACAGTGGAAACAAAGAAACACCTTGACATCCGCCACAAATAAAAACCTACAAATGCCCTTGCTTCTCCAATAAGGTGGAAAACAGCGTCACGAACCAACGATCGTGCGACTGAGAAGCATGCGGCAGTTTGACATCTGCAGAGCACGCCGAGAATACCTTTACCCCGATTAACCTTCCCCTCCGAGACTGTGACTTAGCATCTCTCATTAAACAGCAAACACCAGCTTTTATAATCCCATGCAGCTCCTGGAGACTGGCAGGCTAAAGCCCCCATACCTCTCAAGGGAGGAGACAGTTTGAGAACCTCAAACGTGAGCTTATTAGAGGCAAAGAAATATAAAGCTATGAAGAGAGAGTAATCCCCCTGCCATTCGAGGGACAGCAAGAGCACGGCCGCTGTGTACCTTACGAAATTCTGATTCCCATTTGTCCTCATCCAGAGGTGGGTGCCTGGACTCAGGTTAATCCCAGCCCACTTAACACCAGCCCAATCCCCTTCACGATGCTACGAGAACAAGCAGAACAAGCAGTTTTCCAGGCTGCGTTGGGAGAGGTCATACCACAAATGGTTGATTATATCAGTGTTGACAGAACGTTATTGTCAACCGTGGATCGTCTTTCTCCCTCCGTTCTTGTCTCTGCTCAAAGGCACGTGTTCAGAAGCCACCACCTTGGATCCCAATGGCTACAGTTTCCCTATGTTGTGGTTCCGTTGCCTCTCACACAAGAGATTTATTCTCAAACTCAAGCTCTTCTCATACATTTAATAAGAATTCAAAACATATGGGATTAAATTACACTGGCTGATCGAATTCAGGACTCATTCCATGGGCCGCCTAACAAGTTGTGTTCCCCCCCTCAGGAAAGAGACACTGAATTTAAGGGAGTAACTACCACAGAGTCACAGCATGCTGAAAGATGATTTTTAGTCCCCCGCCATTATACAATGAGCAGCTTTGATGTATGTATTTGATACCACGATGTACAAAACAGGGCAGACACAAAAATCACAGCAGTGTATGGTAGCTTATATAACTTACAAAGATGTACTGTGGGACTCAAGTAACTTAATATCACACTGAGAATCATTCAGTCTGCCAAGGAGGCAGCATTTTTCAATCCTCCAATTATAAACTTGAGTTTTCAAACAGAGGCAGAGATTTAATTTTTAATTAACTGGCTGTCATTTATTCCAGCCTCCTGTCAAATTACACTTGCAACCAAATTTCAGAGCAGGTGCCAGACACTGTGAAAAGGGATTTATTTCCTAATGTTAGATCATTACATAAAAATATAATATATTGACCTCAAATGTTTCCATTACCAAAAATGGCAGACAAAAGAGTCTTGCAATGATCAAATGAGCAGTCTGTCTCAGAGAAATTGACCATTTATGAGTGATTTTTTGACCATGATTTAAAAATATAAAATATGCACAAGATATAGGCCTATGCGTTTTTGTATGCTGTTTTTTTTGGAGTAGTACAATCTCTGGGTTAAGGCTCATTATTGTATGTGATAAGCCTGCATAAAGAATTACAATTACCATTTCTCATGAAGGCTTCTTTTACCATGTAGCTATCAAAAATTAACGCTCTGCATATTTTATGTCTCTGAATAATATAGACAGTGTTGTTCAAAAAGGGAAGATGTGGCATTCCCTGGCATACAACAAGGAATATAGTACTAAGAAAGGGCCCAATAAATTAGATTATCTCCCTTGCCCTTTTTATTAAGTTATACTGTTTATTATGTGTTTTTTTTCAACAGACTACATTACTTTGTGTGTTGCTGTCCAGGAATAATACAGACAGATATGTTGGTGGATTGAAAAATAAATCTTAAATGTACAATATCAGTCAATTTGTTTAATGTATTTATTTATTTATCCAGGCACAAATTGTTCTGTATTTTACCACATGATAGGCAGACAAAGAACAGGGTTACTGTAAATAGTCAGCAATAAACTAAAAAACAAACTAGACAGTAAACAACATGGCCATGAGTATATAATCTGACAACCCTAAAACACTGAAGTTCAAGTACTAAAATTAATGATCATCAATCTGAAAGATATTCTTGTCACAGGAGTAAATTTAGGCAAATGTCTGGGTTCTCCACATTGAGTTCCCAGATGTGCTTTCTCACTCAATCATTACAGCCCATCACACACTCTGCTGCTTAACAAACCTGTCTTCATTAGTCTAGTATAGACAGCACAATGAGAAACAAATGGATACATGGTTAGAATAAAGCAAGTTAGTCATTCTTGGAAAAGGATTGGGGCCACATCAGATCGTGTAATGACATCAGACAGTAAAATAGTAAATCCTTGTTTAGTTATTGATCCATTCATTTAGGCTAGTTATTTTATTTAAGCTTGAAGGTTTAAAGGGAGAGTGTCTCTGCTTGCCACAAGAGAAGTGTTATGAAAAAGGGAACTGGTTATACATATATAAGATGCACTATTTAAGTTTTTTTTTCTCTCTCCTCCCACATAATTATGTTATCATATCTACATTGTATATTTCAGCTCTGATTTGGGTTAGTGATGTGATATGCTGTTACAGACATCTTTTCTCTGACAGCTGCTATCTGGATAAATGAATAACTCTGCAGATGATCTGGGGTGTAATTGAAACAGACACAGGTGGCAGAGCACAGCCAGACAACAGGATGATCGAGACATTACTTTTAATCCTGCACTGCCCGGAATGAAGTTTTGGGGGCGGGATTTGGAGCACCACTTTAGGTACCAAGGACAGGTGCTTTGTCGTGTTTAGATATCCCATCAACATTATAACAATACAAAGCACGGTCTAATGCTTGGCTTTTGGACTCTCATTGGCTATTTTTGCACAACAGCGCTGTAATGTTAGTACATTTTGCACAGCCCTTGGTGTATAGTCCAATCACAGTTTTACTACAGGTTCAATTAAACACAAACGAACCCAGACTAAAAGCACTACTGAGGTCGATCTTTGCAAGAAGTCACTACGGTCACTCTCTTTGTCAAAAGGCCATTATTAGATGACATTTGTATGTCTCCATCAATGATGTCCTTAAAGAAGCAGATGGTTTGACATTTCAGACGTGTCTGCATCTATTGATTGGTTTGAGGTTGGAGCGGGAGTTCAATAGACTAACAATTAACAGTCCCACAATTGGGAGGGTATAAAGTTTAAAGAAGTAATTCTAAATACAAAATAAATACACAGGGAATAATATATTGGTATGGCCATAATATCAGAAAATGGCTGAATCCCTTCCAACAGGAATTTAACATCACATCACCAACCAAATCCCTCATCAACTTATTTCACAGGTTGAAGACTGAGTAGCACATTATTATTGTGTAATCGGACTGTAAACCTGCTTTTATAAACCTGCAACACCCAATTCTGGAAGTTAATATCACACTATTCAATTAGTGACAGGAAAGGGCAGGGTTAAATATGCTTTGAATTATTAAAAAAAGAAAGTTAAAAGGGGGGGGAAGAAAACCAGGAGAACAACAATCACGGCCTCATTTCCACTTTATTACTTTTCTGCCTATCGGGAAACATAAGTAGTGCCTGCCATGGCACATTTCAAATAATATCTTTCTGCATAATTAAAGGAAAAAAGCTTTGAGGAATGTCTGAAATGTTTATAGTTGTAATATAGATTTTATATGGCTCCCAGAAAGAGAGAATTACATCCTAAATTACAGAGATGTCTTTCTGTGTTGTCAGCGATGGGAATTACATAGTCTTTTCCCTTCAGCAGCATGGAGACGTCCTCTGCAGCAACTGCTCGGGTCCTGGGGGACTGTGGGGAGCTGCAGCTCTTAGGGTTGAGTTCAGTGTTTTAAGCAGAAGAATGAAATTTAACCATCGCATCTTTTCAACCACTTTCTAAACAAAGGAGCAGATAGTGGGGTCCTAAGAGTCACAGCGTTTTATATTACCATGTGTTAATTTCACTTTTTACTCTGAGCATCCTAAGCATTTAAACGTATAAGCAATATTAATACATTTCAAGATGTCAGCTTGCATTTGTGGATCATCTATGTTAGTATCGCTGCTGTCGGTCTGAGATCAGTTATGTGTCAGAGAAACGTCTTCCTCGGATTGTATTGCAACAATAGCCCCCGTAGGTACAGTTTCTCCGGCAGCTGCTCTTTAAGAGGTACGATCATCACTTGGAAGATGAACTAGAAGGGAAGGCCCATACTTTGCAACTTGCAGAGCTACTGAGCAATGTTGTTCCCAGATTTGTAATTCATGTTTAAGCAATAAACAGGAGGGCACAGGGTTAGAACAAAACGCCTCGGCAATAAGACTCCCGGCCCACTGCAGTTTGTCTCACTGTGACACACATGGATTTCAACAGAGGAATTAGATCAACTGCCTCCCTCTCATCGATTTGAGAAGCTTTTATTAAAAAGTAATAAAAAATAAAAAAGTCCAAATAACAGGACAGGCATTATAATTCCAGCAGAACCCCTGAGAGACAGTTATTTATATTTTATCAGCTCAGTAAAGCTGTCACAGGAAGCTGAATGGAGGGGGTGGGGGGGTATTACTGATGTGTCTACAGCGATGGCGGTCGGAGTGGCGAATGGAAATGTTAGTGCAGCCCGCGTGCAGCTGTCACTCTGCTCGTTGGAGCGAGGGATTTCTCTGAATATGTGAATTACTTCCCCTTCGCCTCGACGAGCCTCTGTGAGCCACCTCACACTGCGCTGCGCTCTCACCCAAAAGATCTCAACACACACACCTGCGTCTGTTTCACACACACAGATCAGGAATCACAACCATCCCAAAAAGCAACAACACACGATACGCAAATATGTGGCCCAGGAAGAAATTATAAAGCTGCCTTTTAACATAGACTGGAATGACTTACAAGGGATTCCAAACATATACACTCACCTAAAGGATTATTAGGAACACCATACTAATACTGTGTTTGACCCACTTTCGCCTTCAGAACTGCCTTAATTCTATGTGGCATTGATTCAACAAGGTGCTGAAAGCATTCTTTAGAAATGTTGGCCCATATTGATAGGATAGCATCTTGCAGTTGATGGAGATTTGTGGGATGCACATCCAGGGCACGAAGCTCCCGTTCCACCACATCCCAAAGATGCTCTATTGGGTTGAGATCTGGTGACTGTGGGGGCCAGTTTAGTACAGTGAACTCATTGTCATGTTCAAGAAACCAATTTGAAATGATTCGACCTTTGTGACATGGTGCATTATCCTGCTGGAAGTAGCCATCAGAGGATGGGTACATGGTGGTCATAAAGGGATGGACATGGTCAGAAACAATGCTCAGGTAGGCCGTGGCATTTAAACGATGCCCAATTGGCACTAAGGGGCCTAAAGTGTGCCAAGAAAACATCCCCCACACCATTACACCACTACCACCAGCCTGCACAGTGGTAACAAGGCATGATGGATCCATGTTCTCATTCTGTTTACGCCAAATTCTGACTCTACCATCTGAATGTCTCAACAGAAATCGAGACTCATCAGACCAGGCAACATTTTTCCAGTCTTCAACTGTCCAATTTTGGTGAGCTTGTGCAAATTGTAGCCTCTTTTTCCTATTTGTAGTGGAGATGAGTGGTACCCGGTGGGGTCTTCTGCTGTTGTAGCCCATCCACCTCAAGGTTGTACGTGTTGTGGCTTCACAAATGCTTTGCTGCATACCTCGGTTGTAACGAGTGGTTATTTCAGTCAAAGTTGCTCTTCTATCAGCTTGAATCAGTCGGCCCATTCTCCTCTGACCTCTAGCATCAACAAGGCATTTTCGCCCACAGGACTGCCGCATACTGGATGTTTGTCCCTTTTCACACCATTCTTTGTAAACCCTAGAAATGGTTGTGCGTGAAAATCCCAGTAACTGAGCAGATTGTGAAATACTCAGACCGGCCCGTCTGGCACCAACAACCATGCCACGCTCAAAATTGCTTAAATCACCTTTCTTTCCCATTCAGACATTCAGTTTGGAGTTCAGGAGATTGTCTTGACCAGGACCACATCCCTAAATGCATTGAAGCAACTGCCATGTGATTGGTTGGTTAGATAATTGCATTAATGAGAAATTGAACAGGTGTTCCTAATAATCATTTAGGTGAGTGTATATTGTCAATGTATTCCATTGTCTAATATCAAGTGCCATTGATTCAACTCATAATTCTGCTAATGCCTGGGTAATTAGGTAATGGAATAGCTGCCTTTATCAAAGTGCATTTAAAAGGGTTGTTCTTTGGGATTTCTATTGTAAATCTGTAAAACTTAATGATTAAATCATGCAATTATTGTGCCACTAACATGCAGCTGATGTGCAATAAGTGAAAGTGCATTCTCAAATGCATTAAAGAATTTTATCAATCAAATTGCCCCAGTTGTGCGATTGAATCCATCACGCTAATGAGAATATGTTATTTGAAATTGTAAATTGTACCTCATTGGCCACTGTAGAGAGGGGTAAGCGAGATTGAACAACTCTGCCCACGATAAAGCCAGTCGGGTCTTTCTCCGTGGAGATGACTGACCTTTTTCTTGGCTTGATTTCTTAAAGGGCATTTCAGCGAGTGACTTTCACCATTATAGATTTTAAAACAATCGTTCCTGATGCAATGCATTTTAACTGCAAATGTATGGAGTACGTAGCTGGGGAACAGCAGTTGTTCTCCCTTCTAACAAAACAAACAAGATTAGCATTTGATTTTGATTTTATTTTATTTGATTCACACAAGCATTGCCTATAGTTAAGCTGTGAGTGACTTGAGGAAAGGTTCAGATATGTTGGATTAGACCAATTTTAAAAATGCAAAAGGAAACTGTGTGAAACAGAGTAGTATACAGGGAAGCGCTTTCAAAATTAAACTATTAACTATGAAATTAAAGTATTTTTTTAAACTCAAAACGAAACAAAAGGGAAAAAGGGACACTCATTCGAATAGTACATCACCACTCCTAAGCCATAAAGAACTTATCTTGAATTCAAAGTGGTTTTCTCACAGGTAATTACCACAAACAAACACGTACATGTATCGAGCTTGACAGAATTGAGATGGAAAGCAGACTGTAGTGCCGTGGTTACTTGGTACATTTTACATGTGAAGGACAGAGAAGTGGAAGCATTTTTTGTTACCTTTTAGTGTCTTTCATTCTTCTACATAATTATGAATTGAATTAATGTTTGAATGAAAATGTGGCAGAGCAGCCATGCTTTATTGTAAGTTAAATATCTATGGTTCTTCAATTAATGGCGAATTTGGGTTGGGAATACAAAAGACCAGATAAAGATGTATAGAAATCAGAATTCCATTTCAAACTGAGAAGGAACATTGTCCACCGCGAGTCGCTCTGCGTCTGTTCCGAAACAGTAGGCTTCCAGACAGTGGAGAAGTGAGGGGGATATTTATCACTGCAGTAGGCAGTTTGTAAACTGTCAATCTTAACTGGCTCCTCTACGGTCCAAGCCTTCCACGCTGTAAACTCATTTCAAGATCGACAAGATTGCAACCTGCCTCGCGACGCCCAGACCTGACTTCAGACTCGGATCTGTAGGGTAAAGTAAAATCTTCTGCCTCACATTTCGCCTTTCAAAAGGTTACAGAGAAGCTTATAAGGTTACCTGGGGAGACATTGGCAAAGTTCACCGTAGATCTTTGTCAATAAAGTGTTATTTTTTCCACATGTGAGGAACCCGACAGCGTTTGAACTTCATCAGTTTCTCAATATCACCAGCGTTTCTACTCATAGTTGAAGGAACGAATGCTGGTCCATATGGGATATGATCACATCATCCATCACTGAGGAAAATAAAAATAAAACAATCAATAAAAACATAAACAATGGGGCGATTATTTAATTTAATCTGGCATTAAAAAAAAAAAGTGATTTATTTATTTAAGATCCAACATGCTGAATGCAAAGGCCATCAATTCAGAGACTTTCATAATCTGATGTGGTGTGTAAACATCTATGAAAGGATCCCTGAATAAAGCACATTTCCTCATACACATGGGTATTGCTCAACCGCAGAGACCCACCATACACACAATTACCACGGCCCTAATACTGCTGAAATAAATAATGTATAGCATTGATGATGTTACCACCGTTACTGATGATACTAGTACTCCTATTATCTAATAAGAAATATATATTTATTTACAGGCTGCTGCAGCCACATTAATTAAGGAAAAGGAGAAGCTTGTAACTTTGCACATGAGTTACAGACAGACATTGACAACATGATTTATATTTTCCCTTTCCATTTTCAACAGAGGCAAGATAATAAGTTGTGAACAAAGTGAGTTTTAAAGACTAATTTATGAAACCACACTACCTCATTTATCCCTTTTTGAAATGTAGAAATTAGATATATTTTCTGTTTTAAAGGAGTTTATGAAGTGACCACAGGGAGATTTTTAAACTTCCTTTGAAAAACAATTTAAATTCTGCCCCTTTCAGCATTTGAGCACACTTTTTGTTGATATTTTAGAAGTCCCCTTCCACTGGTAACTTCATAAGGTTTAGCACTGGTGTCTGGAATGGTATACATATGCATTTATTTTCTTTAATGAATGGATTCATGGCAGCATGCTTCCCATGAAAAAGTGTACACATTTTGGAGGGTGAGGGGTCTTAAATACAAGTGTTTCTGATATCCACTGGGGTTAATTGTTCAAGCGGAACATGATTCACTGCGAACCACTTACCGTTGTGACGGGATCTGCGCCGCAAGACCTTCTGAATGTTCTGTCCTTGATCTCCAGGTCTGCGTTCTGTCAACGTGACAGTGACATTAACAAGCCTGCGTGGAGGGGCGGCTCAGTGCCAATTAACAATTTCTCGTTAGTATAATTAGAGGACATATGCTTTAAATCACTGCCTCGCAAATCCAGGCCGATTGAAGAATTGATTTTTGGCTTTTTCCAGCGCTTCACTGCCAGTGTACAAAACATAAGCTGGCAGTTTCTGCAGCAGGTTCAGCCCTAATGACTGCAGATCAATGCTTTTAATTCTGCTCTTCCGAGTCAAGGAACGACACTAAAAGGTACAACCTCCCCTGGCCTCTCCACTTACACAGGACACAGCATCCCTCAGCTCAGTCTTGGATTTTCTTTTCTTTTTTAAGACAGACTAAAATTAAGGTTTTCAATGCCAAGCAGTTTCCATGTCCTTTTGCAAAACACCTCATCAACTTTAATTGAGGTTGTTTAAGAAGAGTTTAAAACCAAACAAACATCCGAAATAACGAGGCCTTCATTCCAGAGCCTACCAGATATTATCTTCCCTTGAAAGTTATCGCACATAATACAATGCAGTTACAGATTCCCCCAAGGGCATTTATCTTCCCTGAAATCAGGACCAAAGAAAAAATAAATCATTCATTAGAAGGAAACCATAAAAAAATAAAAACATTTGATTTTTACATGCATCAGTAAGGGCAAATTATGTTTGTGATTGGTCTGTTATGTACTTTAAAAGCAGTACAGGTTATTTATTAAGGAATGAACATGAGGTAGCTTTGTCTTTCCTAGTGTTCAGTCACAGCGCACCGCAACACACACACTGGTCAGATTTGAGCAGCCTTATATTTTTTTCCTTCTTCTCCTCATTATGTTTTACAGTGTTTGTCTGGGCCAGGCCAAACCTACACCGCAATGAAAACCCATTAGAAAAAATATGCCAACACTCCTGACCATTTACATTTCCAATTTCCTTCTTCATTCATAATACATCAGCTGGGAAGCCACCAAAGGTCATTTTGCACAGCACTTCTGATAACACACAGCCATGATGGCAACAACTAAAAAAGTTTCATGCTGGTTGTTTCCAATTCAGTCTGTCTCCTTTTCTTTTCATTCATTTTGTTTTCTGCATCAGTCTGACAGAAATTCAGGGGCATAAGGCTAAGAAATTGAAGGTTAGCCAAATCCAAGCAGCTAGCATTCACAATGATCAATCAGCCCTGAGTTTTCTGTGTTGTGGAATGCTACTTAAACAACAGCATCCTGATCAGAAGGTTTTAATGTCTCTACGCTGATTGAATAACAATGATGACAGAGTGAGATATAAGGGCTGCTCATATTACTAACTGATATAGATGTATTACTGCCCCCCTCCCCCTTCCCTCCTGAGATCAATTTAAGCTATTGCGGTTATAATATAAATATAAATCAGCCAAAAATGTACAGCTAAGATCCTGGACTAGGGCAGTCTTATTTTAATTTAATTTCTCAAATTTCTTGTTCAGACTGAGGTCGATATTGCGTTTTTAGCAAATGCGAATTTGGGTCACTGCTGTCTTTTTCCTCAGTGTCATCTGAGGACAGACAGTACTGTTTTTGAACACTAACTCACATGAGTCTGCTCTGTTTGCAGAAAGATAGTAAATACCAACGTGATAAATCACACCAATGTGTGGGTTTAATTTTTTTTTTAAATATACATATATATTTTTAAAACCAAGCAAAACCTCGCCACGTTACTGTCTGACATTCTTCAAGTCCCTATCTAATTAGGATGTAGTGTGGCCAAGGTCATACATTTTGTCCACTTTCTCCCAATACACCCCTTATTTTCATAAATTATACACACTGACCCTTGGTAATTCATGTAGACACAGGACAGTGGAATTAGAAACACGTCGCCATAGCGATTTGCATTTTCTTCACAACATTCTCTTTGCTTTCTTTCATCACATTTTCACACACATATGGTATTTAGGCATTGGGATTGAAAAGAATGGGCCTATAAGTTGTTTTAAAGATTAATTGTTTCCTCAATTAATCCATAAACTGTGGACTTAACCTTCTTGCCATTAAAACCCATCACACCATTGTCAAAGAAAAATAGGAAAAGACAACACTACACTAGACCATACCACTGTGATATTGTCCTTGCTGATTAATATAATATGGTTACACTGCATGACTTTTCTGATTGGGTGACTCTGGTCACCTCTCCGCTGTGCTGGAGTGCTTTACACAGCTTAATAAATCAAAAGACTGACAAACTTGCTATTCGCCCCTGCTCCTCATGTGTTTCAAGCCCAATGACCTTTCACAGCCATGCTAGTACAACTATTGAGTTTCTGGGGGGTGCTTTTTAAGATGACCAGTGCCATCCTCCAAAGCCTGCTTTTCCCATTCAGTGGAAATAATCTTTCTTCAAAGATAAAACCAAACTGTAAAAAAAAGTGTGATCAATAAGAACAAAAGACACTTTGAAAATGTCATTTAGCATTTCACAGCACGAATAACTTTGAAAGGTTCCCCCAAGCAAACACAATGAACATAAGAAAGCCTTCAAAAGAATAGTAGGCCCATCAGCCCATCACTTGGTTGCTAGTAGCTGGTTGAACCCAAGATCACATCCAGCTATTTCCTGAAGGATCCCAAAGACTGGACCTTCAACTGCCTCTGATGAAGTGACATCACTCAATTTTTGTAACTTAAGATGTGTTTGGGCTGTAAAAATAACAAGAGCATGGGATGAGGGCTATCAGAAACCTTGCTTTATTTTTTGAAAATTTTATGAAGGTAGGTGTGCTTCAGGAGTCATTTATATTTGAATGGATGTATAGGCCTACTTACCCCAAGAAAACATGCAATTCTAGATAAAATAATCCCCTAACCAGCCCACGTATTTTTGTTTCCACCTTTTCATTAAATCAGGATTTGAAATCATTATAGTCCCAATTAATTCAAGTCAACCAGAAGCACAATGCACAGTGGTACTCCATATGTTTCCGTTGTTTGGCCAAATCCAATATCTAACACTTTCAATAACAGTTTACATTTTATCTCATAACACAGGTCAACACCAACCTATCTTATTAAAAAAAAAAAAATTGTTCCTACAGCTTTTCCATAATCAAAAGGGAAAACTCAATGTTGTCACTGTCTGGTAAATACTCATCAAACATTCTTGACTGACATCTCTTTACTTATTTTTTCAACTCATTACATTAACATCCAGAGTGGTTTTCTGTATAAAATGACCTCAAGTATACTGGTTTCTATGATGTACTTGTTACTGTGGAAAGGAAAAGATTAACCTCCAGCGATGCTTAAAATAATCCTACAGGAGTTTCCAAATATTTCGTTTTTAAGAATAGTGCACATCTCACCCATCTCAATGACCATCAGACCAAAGCATCCTTGAAAGAATCCACAGAAGAAAACAATGAGAAGCACCCAAAGTGATTAGCTTGAGAGTTGCTCATTAGTGTGCATGGGCTACTTAGATTTTAACTGGAGACTTGTAAGAACAGTAAACCAAAGCTGACCTTCAATTACCTACTTTATGATGAAACCTGGTCGTGATGACCCCCTTTTTTAAGACTGTTTAAATCAGAGGGTCTCATCATATTTTAATTCAAACTTAATTAGTGATTCGCAGCAAAGAATGAATGGCGTGACAGCGGTGCCTCTGACCTGTGATTGAGCTAATGGGATTCTCCAGATGGGCCAGGTGGGCACTCTGGGATTGGGCCATGATCCCCAGTGCCTGCTTCACAATGATCATTACTCATTGAATTCATTATAAGTTTTCTTGTTGGAAAGGAAAAAAAGTTTCTGCAAGGTTAGAATGCAGTGACAGTAAGTGTTGGTTTGAAACCCCTGTCTAAGAATATTTAAACAAAATCAGAGTGCGGTTTGCAATAAGTGGTTATGGCAAGGTTAGGGTGACAGTTTAGGCTTGTTTTAGCGTTAAAGTTAAGGGGCAAAGAACTACAGTGGGGTTTTCCCTTAGAGCTTTGAATTAATGTATCATATTATTTAAAGATGATTTTCTGTTGGCTTGGTTATTGGTGAGTTACAGATTGTCTTTGCAAAGATTTGTGCTCGGTACCGGTGACATCCAGGCCTGTGTTTTTCAGTAAAAGAGCGATCGGATTTCAGTAATAAATAAATTAATGCCCCCATAAAGAAGGAAGGCCTGCTGTAAGTAATTCAGTGTGGTTTGCTGTAAGTTCATCCACTTAGATCGCAATTCAATATTTTAACTTTAAATGAGCACTGCGCCTCACAGATGTGACACTGATGTAATTATGTAATTATGTTTTGATTCAGTTATGGGGAAATGTCAGGCAGAGGGGTCAAATTCATTAGCAAACTCTGGCAATCTTCATACAGGCTTGTTGGAATATGCTGTCGATGGTATAGCCTGTGTGGTGTTAAGATTGGAAAAGTGTGCATTATTGTTCATTGCACTAGAGAAACATTTTCAATGCAGTCTTTCTTATTCCCACCTTAAGCACCAACAATTAGTTTATGAATGGACCAAATGTTATTGTATGTGACTGTTTTGCCCAACATTGGAAACTGAATGCATACTTGATCTATATATCTATATATATAGTAGCTGTAAAATCTGTTGCTGTTATTATCATTATTTTTCAAACATGACATTTTTCAATGGTATTAAATACATCATTCAAATTCAGGATCAATTCCCAAGATATTCCTCCTTTTTCTTTGAGCCTAACATTGACCTTCCTCACAGTACAATATTGATGATGGACATTTGTTCTCCATTAAGACCAACACTGCCCATTTCATATAATGAATCAATGACCAGAAATCTTATCATACTGATGCATGATCTGTGAATGCAATTCACAGGTAGAGCACATTTGCTTAACCGTACAAACTCAGATTTATAAATAGCAAGCCCAGCCCTGTGTAATATTTACAATGAGATCACCATTTAATGTGCTCTTTTACACTGCTTAAAAACAAATCTATATGGCTCATTTACCCACCATTTGCTTGACACCACGAGGAAGAAACACAAGCTTTTACTGGGATTAAAACAAAACAAACCACAACAAAAAACAACAAAACAAACCAAGCGTTCACAGCAGTTTGCCGCTGGCTGCACCCCTGATCCTAATAAAATCATGACACTAACCAGAACTGATGAGCAAATACAGCTGCACAAAGCTCTGTCACTCCAGTTGGGCCAATAGAGAGACAGAACTGCAGAGGTGAAAGGTCAGGTGAGCAGACAAATGTAGGTCAGTGTGGTTGAGGGATCACTCGGGCAGGCATAGTTTAGAGGCAAACAGCTCTTTTTTTATACCAAAAAAATGTGATTGGAATGAAAAATACTATATACAAACAAAAGTAGGGAGTTTGGGAATTCTTCATTCCTCACAGTTTTACACCAATTCCCTGTTGCTTTGTTGTCATCATCAGTCAAACAGATGAGCCTTATAACTCACTGCATTGCTGGGACAGAGTGAAAGAAAATGAAATTACTAGCCGTGATAAAGCTTCTGAATTTCTCTAAATGCAAACCACACAGAAATCCATCTACATGAACAATATAAACCACACAGAAGCCTGTACACCCCCACACCCCATCCCACTTCACTCTTATTATTTTTACAGCCCATACACATCTTACTTGACTTCCTTTACTAGGCTGGCTGTCACCTGAACAATCAAAGCAGCTAAAGCAAGTTCCTAATGGCATACTTGATGGAATGATAACCCATCAAATCAGAAATTTCAGGCTCGGAGGGTAAAAGCAAGGCCTGGAGCCCTTTATATGACATATATCAATGTCCGGAAAATAAATGTACAAAGAAACACTATGTTATTGTACCGTGAAGTCCATAAATCTATCACAGGGGTCAAAGGGCACTTTAGCTGGCATTAATCATATTGAAACATGGCAAATAAGGCAGGATTGCTATTTTTCACTCTGATCTCATTCTCCCTTACAACCGCTCTTAAATTACACACATCTGCCCCGTCTCTCCTTACTTAAAGCCTCAGCGATGTAGATAGACGATGTTCTTCTTCGTTTCGTAGGCACTGTACGACAGTCGTGACATCTCATTTTCTCCAGTTTCAAAAGGAGCCCACAGTGTTGGTATTCTGTGTCAGTTTTAACTATAGTAATTGCCAAGTACTGCAGGGCTTTCATATAATACAATAAGAAACATCACAACACAATAAACCTGCATTCATCTCAATTATTCCAGCTATTGTTTTTGCTTTTTTGTCTCTGTGCAATGTTTTATTCCTCTACAGATATTTTTATAATAGGTCTTGTGCAAAATCATTTTATCTCATGGGGTATCTGCAACATTTCAATTAGTGTGGAGCATTAGGCTCTCCACTTATTGAATCTTGAGCACCCTAGTGCATTAGGCCGAAAGCAGTCTGATGTGAAAGGTTCTCATTCACAATAAGACAATATAAATTAAAATGTGTGGCTAATCATGATTTATACATGCGCATTATCAATTTAGTTGTGTAAAAGTTTGTTTCAGTAACAGGCCTTGCACAGTAATCATTATTTCCCAGAAATTCATGGAGAACGCAAAGTGTGTAATGCAGCTAAAACTCATATTCACTGAGTACTTCCTCAGTAGACTACAAAATTAATAATAAAGCATTACTACTGGAACTCTGATCTAAGGAGTGGGATGAAAGCCAAGAATCCTTGTTCTCTTCTCTTTGAAACCATTACAACCTTTCTTAAAATTGGGGAGCGATATTGTGGAACTGGATAAGACTGTAACAAAAACATGTAACAGCATGCCATTCTATCAGATAATGATATATAACATGATCCTAAGCACACACATACACACGCACACACACACACACACACACACAAAACTAGTGACCAGTGCAGGACAGAGGAGTCAGTAACAGTGAGAGAGTGTTTTGTTTCTTTACCAGAACACTTTAAATGACAATTTTGAACCTCCACCGTTAAAATTGAAGTTCAGACTTTCTCTATAACACCTGAACTGGCAAAACAGGTCTTGTCTATCTATTTATCTCTATCTCTAACTCTATCTCTATCTCTATCTATATATCTATATCTACATCTATAGATAGACAGATAGATATACCGTAAGCGAAAGATTCGCTAATTATCAAATTATTCAATTAACACTCATTGATCTGCTCATACAACCTTCAATTAAAGGGTAAAAACAAACTGTAATCAAACTACAAACAGAATAAAAAACAACAACACCACCATAAGTATAAGTTTGGTCTAATGACATTATGTATTTGAAAACATTCTTAAACAATGGTGCTTCAAATGCAGTTCCCAAGGACCACAATCCAGCACATTTTATATTCCTCTATGAATTGTCTGCCTTAGTGGGTTGAAAAGTGTTAAAATCTGTCCAGTTAAGTGAGTCATTACCCTGATTAGCTCATTAAGATCTCAGGTGTAACGAACATGCAGTCCTTTGTCATAGACCTCCAGGAACAGATTTCAGGAACATTGCTCTTCACTGCAGCTGGCTGTAATTCTCAAGAACAATCTCATACGATCTTCTCATATGTTTCTTTTTGTTTTCTGCATTTAAAGAGATGAGAAATCACAATTACCATCGCAGCACCTTGTCAACAGACAGATAGAAGGTGAATCAGACAGTGCACTCAGGTTAGAGAGTGTACATACTTGAGCACTATCCTGAGCAGATTTATTGCACATTGCCGCTCATGTTTAAAGCTTGGCAGTTTAGCGGCTGTACCCTAAACTGCCATGACGAGACTTGAGAGGACAGACTATTAGAACAGCCAGCCAACACAGCAGAACAAGTGCCAGGTTTTGAAAGGGCATGCATTTCTATTGACTGCACAACCCTTTATTTATTACCCAAACAAGTGATTTGCCTTGTCTCCTTTAGTTCTAATGGCGCAGGTTCCTTGCAGAATCTAAAGAGCCATCTGCTTTGTTTTCAGTGTGCTGCCTGCTGCTGTACAGAGCGGAGAAACCATTTACATCCACCACCCAGATCCCTGCAGAAAACCAAACTGAAAACAAATAAATAAATGGAGAATTAAATGAACCATCAATCTCCCATAGTTCAAATTGCACTATTATGCAAAGCACATGTAGTTATGAAGTCCTTTTCTTTTTTCACTGCATGCATCTTCCCAATCCCTAAATAAAGAAGCCCAAAGTAATTCATGTATTTCAAGTATAACCATTACCATTATGGTATATTGCCTTTTAGTGGTGGGTTACTTAATTCATAGGTGCCTCCAATTCTTCCTGCTGGGTGACCTGCCAGGATAATTGGCTTTTACATGTGGTCACTCCAGTTCAGTCTTATAGGTATTGTGCGAATTGCTTACAGTGCAGGTTGTGAAGTCTGAAACTCATAACATGACACATCCTCTTGTGTTGCAAGCTATGTCTTTCGATTGATTAAATTATAACTTGATCTTTCACTTGGCTTCTACAACCCACTCTGCTCTTGTGGCACTGTTCATATCCAATGTTCAATATCCCTGTCTTCCTAACATGGAAACAATGACCCATAGGGAAGACAAAAGCCACAATCTTTTTTGGTATACATTTATTTTGTTGTTTTGAAAAGCACACCATGGGGAAAATGGGAAAGAAACCAGAATAAATTGTTAAGCAGATTCTAGCCTTTACTGTGGGGAAAGTTATTCGGTTGCTGACCATAGAAAGAGAAATCCCAGCTATGTTATTTTCAGAGCTCTAGTAACATGATATATGTGCTGTATATATCATAATCCTGCTAGTTACTCTTTACTGGCTCTTGTGCTCTAAAAGCAGCACTAACACTGAAGAAGCTCTCAGATGACAGAGGGTTACAGTCTGACAGTACCATGGTGATCCACTATGGAGATGCTTCAAGTCAAGAGCTCGTACTTTTGAAGCGTTTCATTTTAAATTCCACCATAACAGGAAATTAATGTATTGGTAGGCATACAGACAGATACATTTGCATGCATCCGAATGTAAAATGAATCAAAAACTTTCTGCTTAATTCCTGTTGCATTCATATATTTGCTTAATGTATCTGACAGGGCTAACATGCAGAAAGAAAGCATGATACATTGTATATTCCATTTAGCCAATGGCTAATCCCTATCAAGGCAGGCACGTTTGGTAATTAAACAAATCATATATATACATAATTAGGATCATATATAATAAAATCCATTAAAGACATTAATGAAAAAATACTGTAATGTGGCAAGTTTGTACATGTTGAATAAGTGTGGTTGATTTATTTGTCTTGTCATGAATTCATTAATAAGTCTGTGCATTATTCCAAGCAAGGCCATGATGGCTTCAATACATTAATTGCAAAGACTGTTGGATAATAATAATAATAATAATAATAATAATAATAATAATAATAATAATAATAATAATAATAATACCATACAAAGGAAAATATTTCAGTAAAGGGTGTATTTCTTCAAGAGCTTGAATAAGTGGGAGGGGGAGGGTCTTTGCTTGCTTTTGCTGTTCAGCTTTCTTTCCTGCTATAATTAGATTGTTTTTTTCACAAGGTAAAAAAAAAAAGAAAGAGAAAGAGAAAGAAAAGTTCCCCGTTTCCCCAACCATTTCTAATAGCTTGGCTAAATAATTTAGAAACCCTGCCAGATGCCGCATAATAAAAATGATGTCTCTATACAGCGCCGGGCTTGGCGGCGGTACACAATTTAAGTGAGATGGATGAGGCGGGCTGCAAACTGCTGGGAGAGAAAGTGAATTAGGGGCCAGATTAGGGGCCGCCATGTTGCCATTATGCGCACAATATGTAGAAAAACTAATTTACTCGGCAGTGACACTTTAAGGAAGAAAAATAAAGTGAGCGTCTGGGAGGAAAGAGCTGTTTCTCGTTAGCGAGACGACTCAATCTCTCAGCCCAAAATGAAGAGGAACGGCAGTTTTGCTCCAACAGCCTTCACCGCCCGACCTGCCAGTGGTACCCCCCCATTCTCTTGCAGTTGTTTTGGACGGCTCATGACACGCTCATTTACTGTGCTGGCGCTTTGTTAACCAGGGACATGGTGTGTTCGCCTGCAGAATGAGCCGTACCATCCAGCCAAGCCACTGGAGTCGTGTGCGGACAACAGGGAGCTGCGGTTTCAGCCCGTTGGCCGTACGTGCCCAAACTGGATATGAAGGAGTACAAGGGGAGGGTGATACACAACCATGTTCACACCAACAGCCCTGCACAAGAGAGGATACAACCGCGACACATCGGTGATCACAAAAAGGAGCACACAAATCCACTTCCACCTGTTAGATTGAAATTGCTTTTCCTGCACAGCGAAATGCAGTCAGTCAGAAGGGAAGGGCATGGAGGACTGAAGAAGGATTGGATAAATCCACTCTTTCTCTCTCTCTCTCGTCTTTATTTTACTTATTTTAGTAGATCAATCAAACTGATGTAAAGTGAGCCTGCTCTATTCAAGTAATAGTTTACTTAGTTGGTATTTCCTATCCCCCAAATTAAATCTGGTTTTAGTACATATTTGGACAAATATTGGTACCTCTACACCCCAGACCCCTTCTACAGCCAAAAAAATACCCTGCCCACAAATAAAGGAACACAGACATCTTCATCAACATGTTATTCACAGATTCGTCCAAGAAATAAATAAGAGATTGAATTGGGAGGGCACCAATAAAGTGAGAGTCCTGCCAAATAAAAGAGTCTTGATTTCTCATCTGAGGCGGTGTACTTAGCAATGCATTATATTGCCTATATATTGTATTACGAAGGTCAATCTCATGCTGTGTTGGCTGTCATCTTTCTCATACAATCTAATATACAGTGATACAATTAAGTATGATATCTGGATTGGGATGCTTAATTAATGTGTAACATTTTCATGAAAATCATATTAACCCTACCATTTAAAAATACTTTGTTAAGTCACCATATTTGCAAGAGTCTCTTTCAGTTCATAAAAGGCCTTTAAGTATTATCATCAAATTTTCTAATTACCTATAAAACAAATGCAGTAATAAAGTAATATTTAATGTATGCCTTAGGCATACATTATTTAATTTACAGAAAAGATTCACTGCACCTCAATTCAAAATATATATTCATATGGATTTGAAATACACAAAGGCTTAAATACAACATAAACTAAGCTTTTATATTTTGTTAAATGGGTGAAACTGGTCCATTTGACTGTTTTTTGGTTTGAAACTGTACACTACATCATACTGTTTGTTGCAAACAATGATACTGCATTTTATGCATATGAGAAGCAGAAAATAACAATTTATAAGAACAATAGGGAATAAATAGGATTATGATTTCCATCTTTACCTATTTTGATATATCATTTTTATTTTTATTAGGGGATTCAATAATACAGTCACCCATGTGTCACTCAAAGGTTTCTTCACAGGGAACACTGCCACTGCCCATTCGCCATCTCTTATATATATGTGCCAATGTTTATTATACTCTGTTTATTCTTCAGAACCATAACATCTGTCCTTACCTTTTGACCCAGCCTCCATCAGCTAAAAAGTGGAAAAACATAATGAAACAAAAAACAAATAAATAAAAGTACCTGTGGTATCTGCATATAATAAGTAAATAAAAAAACAGAAATAAAACAATAAAAAACAGTGAAGCTGATGAATACAGCACAGAGAGAGGGGGGGGCCCCAAGGATTTGAACTGACAGTTTGATCTGTGTACAGTTTGATATTAAACGCTGTCTCTGACAGTATAATAGACATGGGCTCTGATCAGGAACCATCCAGAGCTCTGCCACTTGTTAAACTTGTCACTGCCAGCTGGCCATGCGCAGCTTCCACTCGCGCTTGAGGTATGTGTCTGTGCTTCGCCTGGGCCTCAGGAGACAGACAGACTGCCCTGCGAACACACAGACAGGCAAGCAAAATACATGACAACTGATTGGAGCAGTGGGGATTGGAAGGGGGGGTGCACTGTTTATTGAAGACATCTTTTGTTTGGATCTTTCATTTTATGACAAAGTTATGAGAAAAGAAAAAGGATGGACAAATAGACACAAGGAGAAAGTGTGCCACAGAGGGCTGATGGGAGACAGTCTGTGAGACCAGTTTCAGCTCATTGTCTTTATGAGCCACTTCTGGTGACGTTCCACCTCGGGACTCTAAAGAATGCAAATCCCTCGCCTTCCAGGACTGGTTTTTGGGTCTTTGTGTAGCTCGGCCTTGTGGCAATGGTCTGAATCTGAGGTCGGCGTGACAGTTATCTTGGGGCATTCTTTAGACCTTTATGAGACGTGTTAAGTGTGCTGATCTACAGTAGACGCCTTTCTCAATCACCCACAATCCTCAAGGTCTTGCAGATGTATAAAAATACATATAAATCGATCACGCTCATCGTCATAAACAACATTTTTATAATAATGCAGTAAAATCTGGTCATCTGAGACATAAATATATCTGCTTCGCAATTTCTCTCTTTCATGTTGTCAAAACGAACCGCTGAAGCCAGGTCGTAAGAATAAAAAACTGGATTTGAATAACATCACTTGACCTTTAAAAACTGTCAGTAACCAGATGAGAAAAGATTTAAGCACCTTTTCATGAGCTGAAATACTGAACATAGAAACATAGCCTGTACCACCCCCCCAACCACCCCCTTCCATGTCACCGTAATAAAGAGGACAGAGGAATCAAGGCAAGTATAACTAATTCATATTGACCTGGCTGTGCGTGTGTGAGTGTTTATTTCTATATATTTTTATGTATTACAAATAAAAAAAATAAAAAAACAGCTGTGGAAATAAATAACTCCTCGTCTAATAAATTGTAATTGAAAAGAAAAGCTGTTATATCTCCTAAGGACTGCCACCTCATTTTTATGTTTATTATCCCTGACATGTCACAGTTTACAGCAATGAGGCTTTGACAACAAACTCTCACTTCTTTTGTCGTTTGTTCTTTATTTCCTCCTCTGGAGACGGAAGGTAAGATTTCCGACAGATCAGAAAAGAAATTAGAGAAACAGAGAATGCACAGAACCAAGAAAGCACAAAATGAAAGGGGGCCTTTAAACAGCTCTGAAATGTGTCAGGAAAGTCCTAAAGCACATCAACGGCGAACACATTGCCTAAGAAGTATCAAGAGAAATATACAAATGATGCAGTTACTTTCAAAATACATAATTAACACTTGAGACTCCATCCTGCCACTTTTGTTTTTTAAACATGATTTTCACTGTAAAGGATCTCTCTTTTAAATCAGCCACCTGGACTGTTGACCTTGTACACCATCATATCTCATTCTCAATCATAAAACTTGCATAAAAGGCCTACATTGTTTCGTCTGAGAAATAAAGCTCTAAGGAAAACATTACAGGGGATCTAAATAAATAAATAAATAAACTGCCCTCCATTACTTTTGTTCAGGAAATTATAATTATAAACAGAAGAGCTGGAAATCAGGAGTTGCAATGATTTTATATCAACAATGGGGAAGCCAGCACCTATTTCCAGTCAATTGTGTTCCTAATTAGCATGATTACACGCCAACAGACCCAAGTCAGTCCCATTATAATCAAATGCAGGCCAAGGACTGAACAAGTTCAAAGCAGCACAAGTATGAGACTCTGAATAAGAGTTTTGCATCTGTCTAGTTCATTGTTTCAGCTTCCTTTTCGACCTGAACTATTTAACCCATCCTGTTATAACCACACGGAGGCCTGCCAACTGATACAGAGCCCAATCAATTGAGAAATGTCCAAAATGGTGACGTTTTCAGACTCTGCTTCCATGCTCGGTGTCTAAATGTCAGTCTTCTCGCATGATGCACAAGGCAAAGCTGCCAGATACAGATGTCAATGTCTCAGCTCCGTTTTAACCCTAACTGTTTTGTTGCTGCTGAATTGCCAGACATGCTTATTTGAAATGGCAGGCCTCTTTATTTAATTATTTCATAAATTGAATTAAACCTTGACTTAGGGGGTTTTAACATCCAAAACCCAAGCAACTTTGTCCACGCTGCTGAATTTGTGCAGAGTAGTTGGCCTGTTGTAATGTACCAGATGCTGTAGTTGTCCTGTGGATATTTTCTGAATGTCAGATGCCAAAACATTCAACTTCAGAGACTTTCTTTTTAAGCTTGGTGCCTGGAACTACCACTCAACTGTACTTTACTGTACTGTAGAGAGAAAGACAAGCAAACCCCCATCGGATAGGCACAAGTTTGCCAGCTTAACAGCTGCCTGTTAGACCGCTTCCAGAGTGCTGTCTGTGGGAAAGGTTGGTGTGTGTTTTGGACGTTGAAACGATATGAGAGTGTTTTGGTGTGATGTTGCAGGAATACAAGAAAACTCATACAGACCATAACCTTTGTTGTCTTACAGGAGAACTGAAGAAAAAATGCAAGTTCTTTAAGTATTATGTTTACGTACTGAATGGTGGTAGTCATTGCCAAATAGCTTTTCAATTCATAAGCTAAGGTGTTACCAAACATTTCCTGATGAAATTATGAACATAAGAAAGTTTACAATGAAGAGGAGGCCATTTGATCCATCGTGCTCGTTTGGTGTCCATTAATTAAGTGATCCAAGGATCCTACCCAGTCAATTTTTGAATGTTCCCAAATTGACGGCTTCAACCTCATCGCTGGGGAGTTTGTTCCAGACTGTAACAACTCTATGTGCGAATATAATGATATTGTAGGGTAAACACTGGACTTCAACAACCTGTAAAGTTTTAGGTAAAGTTTACAGCATTTATTATGAGGTGGCCACAAAGTTGCAATGTTTCTTTGTTGTTTTCTACAGCTAATTTACAGCAGAATGGCCAAACTATCTACCCTAGTTATCATTAAAAAATAGGACACAGTATACCATAAACTATGTGCAGTATCAGCATTACTCCAGAGAGTCGGCACATCAATGACAATGCCATGAGTGGTGCTCCATTATGTTTGGATGTCTGTGCCGAAATCTCTGAGCCGTCACTGTCAGGCGCCATGGGGAGACGAAGTCCCCTGGGCCACTGCATTGCTGTTTCTGCGGCAAACCCAACCACTTTAAATTGTAGTTCAAGAGCAGGAATCCATGGAGCTCGGCGATGTTTTGCAATTATGTCAAAAATGAAACCACTCATTTAGCATGAACACTGGCCCTGTTATGTCACTAATGCAGTATAAGCCAGGCGACATTATTATATTTTTGGAGATACTCAGAGCCGTGACAGTTATCATCTTATAATCTCGCCGCCCCTCATGTGTTCTGGGCCGGACTACTGTGTGGGGAGGGTGTTCAGGTCAGGGAAAATGTGGGAGAGCCACAGGTCATAATCTGCTCCTTCTTTGCTAATGACTAGCGATGGAAGAGATGTTTGGTGGATCTGTGCATCTAAAATAAATAAATAAATAAATAAATACAAATACAAATTATATGTCCATAGAACACACATTAGTAGACCCTAAAAATAATTAAGCAGGTGTTTTGTTTCTGTGTCATTGCCCTCCTGATGTACACGTTGCCGTCCACATTAGCGTGCAGCCAAGGAGACAGCTTGTAAACTGGTGGCCCCTGATCTCAGTGCATTAGCTTAATGTACAGATCCATGGAACAATGCGCATCAGCTGAGCTGATGTAAAATGCCATTATTACAGTGTGGCTATGCTAAACGAGACCTTTAAAAAGTTTCTGCAATCTTCTGTTTATTTATCGCCTCCAGCCCTGTTCATTGATGACAGGCTATTCAATTCTCCATCTGCGTGATGGCAGCAAATCCAAAACCCATTTTCTGATGGCAGGAATCTAATCTGATGGGGAGAGTCAGAATTACAGAGTTGCAGAGTTGCAGGTCTGCCTCGAGGGTATGCGGTTAGGAAGTGACCTAACCCTAATGACACTTAGCAAAGCTATGTGGGTTTGAATGACAGGTATGTAAAAAATAAATGTTTCTCCCTATCAGTGACTATAGGTAAAGGAAAATACCATTTAAGATATATGTACAGTATATCATCAATCTTTATAAATCCACTGTTGGATGAAGGACACACACACACATATATGAATATCTACACTTCGATGAGAATTGCATGTACACCATTGACAGAACAATAAAGGGCTTATTACTACCTGCTACCATCTACAAAAATGAAAATGTCAGTATTTATATATCTTTCCCAGGACCACCTGCTGATGAAAGTTACTTACCCTCAAATGTAAATTAAAATATCTCCTCAGAAAATAGATTTTTGTTTAAAAATCAATTCTGGTTGTTAACAATTCTTAAATGACTGCCACCCCAAGAAACATTTGTTGTCTAAAATAAATGATGCATGTTGCTAGACTTGTGGATGGTGTTAAACAGAAAACAAATACAGCCAGGTTGGAAAAATCTGTTAATTGCTCCTGTAATTCACAGAGAAATCACACAGCACAGTCAGGAACAATACTAGACTGCCCATGATGCCACCCACCCCCCAGGCAGAAGCCTTCTCCAAAGGGGACAGTGGATTCTGATCAGCCCCCATCTGTCTGTCAGCAGCCATGTGTCCACACTGTGACTGACTATCTGGACAGGGCAGAGTTGCCAAGGAGAATAACCAAATAAACAGCTGCATAAAATCTTAACAGTTTTCTGCACTTTGCATGTGATGGATTTGATCCTCAGCTTGTGTTAAAACGCATCATCTGGCAATTTTTTCCCCCCTTTCGTTCTTTTATTTCTTTCTTCCTGAAGACATGCTGACATGTGTACGGGCCCTTAAAATCCAGACCTTAGAGCAAACAGATGGGCTGTCAGAGAGAGAGAGAAAAAGAGAGAGACCTGAAAATTCACCAAGAGCTTGTCACTGTGGAGGTTTTAGCACTGGCTTTTGGGTGTTCATCCATATACTTCCTTTAAGCCTCAATATAGTTTCCCCCAATTCACTCATTTATTTACTTATACCCTTCTTATGAAATTACACATTCTCACTATGATAAATGGGCAGACAAATGTTCTCTTAATGGAGCCCCTTACACTCCCAAAAGAAACCCTTCAGAGATAATTCTCCACTGTGAAAAACTTGCATGAGTTTTACACTCTGCCAGAACAGACTGTTAGGCAAAGGGAACATGGGGAGATTTTGTCTCACGAGACACATCTTCCGAGAATAAATCCTGATTGCAAATACCTGGGTGGAAGTAACACTTAATGGCTTACCAGATGTCTCAAAAAATAAAACAATTAGCAACAACTGCATTGAAAACACTGTTGAAAAATTATCAGCAGCTCCAATTACTTAAATCTTAAGATAGGTTCAATAGCACATCAATATTAAGAAATGGATAAGAGAATTGATCAGGTGACTAGCATGTATTAACAGCTTCAGATATATCTGGAAGGAAGTATCCAGAACTGGATTAAAATGATACAAGTTCAGTATTGCTGTTTTAGCAGAGTTTAAGTCTTCTCAAAGGAATGGCAAAATATTGCAAAAAAGGCAACTAACTGGTACAGAGTGAGAAGGAAAAAACAAGATTCAAATTATATTATGAATGTAGCTTTTATCGTTTCCATAAATACAGTGTCTGTGTTTATTCAGCCTCTGCAAAAATGTTCTGTCAAGTGCATGTATTTAGACAAATTATTACATAATTGAAAAATAAAAAAACTGATTCAATTTTTTTAGAAATCTTTTTAAGGTGCACTGCTGTTCTCTCTTTTTTTGTTTTTTCACAGTTGGAAATCGCTTTTCTTAAAAATACTTTGCTCAAGCTGCTCGATAAATTCCAGCAGTGATTATTAACATTGTTAAATCACAATTTACTCTCCGATGGCAGGCCACAAGTCACTAGAGATTTGGCCCCAAACCCTGGAGGAATGTTTAATGCAATCAAGATCAAGTCATGCATTCATTAAATATCAATTCCAAAAATAATCAAACTTAATTTCAGAACAAACATTATGCATCATGAAATTATATGTAACCACCAGCCACAATTATACTACACTGCATTTTCAATCAGTGTATGGTCCATTCTATTTCTATACAGATTAGCATTAGATCCTAAAATTATGGTATTTTTCGAATAGTGACCTCAGAAAAGAAATTAATTTGTACTTTGATGTATCTGCTAAGAAATATAATAATACTGTAACTGCAAAAAGTCCTTCACAACATTCAGTATCACCTGAGAGATACTGGTCATTGTTGGTCGCAGCTGTAGACTCCAAGACAGAAGGAAAGACAGACTGAGAGAGAGCTAATTTTGGCTGGATTGTCATGGTTAAATATGTACTGAGACAAGAAGACTGAAATGTACTTGAAACATCTCCAGGTTTGATTTATTAATTTATTTTTGAACATATGTGTGTGGGCAGGGTGTTGAGATGTGTACAGCTCTTGAAGTTGTGCTGAAGTATTATGAAATGGATGATGGATTCTGTTGTTTTTTTCAGAATCCATCTTGCAATCTGGACTCACCCACTCTCCTATACAAGTGTTCCTGCATTGCAAATTTCAAAGTTGCACAGATGCAGATTAGTAAACAAGCTAAAGACTTTTCCTTTGTGTGTTTTTTTTTTTTACTTTTTGCCAGAGACAAAAAAAAGTTTCTAGTATTAAAAGACTGATCCGAAAATCCGAAAATCAACACTTCAACACTTGTGTTGCATCCTCCAAAAGGCTGTTTTATAGCATTTAATTGAGGACCGAAACACCTGTCTATTTATGCAGTTAGGAAAGCAATTTGCACTGGTATTTCTGTCTCTTCTATGACCAAAATAGAGATATATTTGCTTTTTGATTGACAAAGAGGGGGAGAGATGGACAGGAAGGAAAATGCAGACAAAGAGAACAACTAGCAGTAATTAAAGCAGCCTACTCTAATTCACTAGCAGGGTTTTGGCAAGTTATATAAAAAAGACATGAAAATTTTACCTGGTAGTAAAGCCAACATATCTGTGCCAGAGTGTCTGTAAATTATAGTGTGCGCAGACTCCAGTAAGCCGATCACATCCAGGCCATTGAAATAAGAGGTCAGTAAGTGGGCAAACCATGGTTGATACAGAGAAACAAACAAAAGCTCTACATGTCGATTTGGCATTGGGCTGTAAGTTTGAGCACCCTTGATGGAGGCAGCTGTGTGGCATTGAACCGACAGAAACAACCTTTTGAGGGATTTACAAAACCAAACAACATAAAAACAAAAGCGATAAACAGTGTGACAGCACTTCAGATCCGATGAGGGGAAATCAATAGTCAAGGGGATTATTCATTAAAGATCTCCACACCCTGCAGCAGTGGAAAATAAATAAATAAACACATAAATTCATCCATCCATACATACCGAAGTTGACGAACTGTCATTTAAGCAAGTCACTCTCTCATCCCCCCTGCTGACTGTGCGAGATGAGACAGCAGCACGGACAGAGAGAGAGAGAGAGAGAGAGAGAGAGAGAGAGAGAGAGAGAGATCACGGGGGATAAGAGGTCATCGGTACGCCGAGAGTCTCCCCAGGCTGTGGTTGCTTCTAATGCCCTGTCAACAATGCACTGTCAACAGGAGCTGACGAGGGGGACAGTGAGGATGACAGGAACATCAGTGCCTGTTTGATCAGGTGATAAATTAAGAGTCACCAATGTTTGTGTAGATTAACCTTGCATGGAAGGAGGGTGAAATGAAATATTGTGTTTAAAGGAGGAAGAAGAAGAAGAAAAGAAAGTTCCACACAGACAATCAGCAAGGGCAAAAAGAGAAAAAACAATCCTTTGAAAAGGTCAACTTCAAACATATCCGGCCTCTCAGGTTCTTTAAACTGAATTTAAAATACGTTAAATTAAAACAATTTAGATGGTGTACCTTATTGTCACTGTTCATGTATCTTTAATTCTGCATACTGTGATTCCATTATATTTTAATTGTTTTTTCACAGCCTACACAAAAAAAAAAAAAAAATTGGCAGAATACAGTGAACTTCCAAAAACAGAAATGTATTCCAATAACAGGAATTCACAATCAAAGCATTTAATTGGGATGCCTGTGGGTTTTCAAACATTCACTTTTAAAGCAAGTGTCTTTTATACTAGCCAGTATATAACTTAAATGACTGCAGTTATCAAATGTGAAAATATATCTTGGCTTGATTAGGGCTAAGCAATTTGAATGAAAAAGAAAAAACAATATTCTCTTACAGTGGATAAAAAGTCTGAAGAGTCAATACCTCCGACAGATTTCTTTGATGTGGCCCTGAACACCTGGACACAGTTTCTCATTAATCAATAGGATGAAAAGGACCGTTTTGATGTACGTGCGCTCTGGAGATGAACTACACCTCTCTTTTGTGTTCCTATAATCCTGTAAGCACAGAGAAAGCCAAGCCTAAGGTTCTTTTCTTTACCCAAAATCAAAAGGCAGCGCTTGGGTCCCGACACTGTGTCTTTGTCATAAAGGGCAGTCAGACCAAATATCTAATGAGCCACTACCCCCTATCTCCGTCTTTCCAATAACACAACCATCGGCACAAGACCTATCAGGCTAACAAAGCAGTGGCAGCCCAATGCTGAATAGAGTGAGTGCCTTTTAATGCATCAGTGAGAATTCAACAACAAACCAGGAAAAACAGCGTATTGATACTTTCAATTACGCGATCGCTGCTGTCACTGAAACTCATAATGAGCAGCAGGAGCACAAATTGAACACTTGAGCCCGATTGTCTACCTGTCTGTGTTTACATTTATCATTCTACTTATCCGTCTACATTATATTACCAAAACGTACTGCAGCAAAATCCTGGACTGTAACCCTGCAGGGCTGAACAATAGAACAACACTTTGTTCTGGGAAACTGCCTTAAACACTGGGAGAAAACGGCAGCGTCTGTCATGATACAGACTCTTCGTTCTTTTCTCTAAAAGTGCCCTGAGTAATGGCCAACACAGCCGCCAGGACACTGACGAAAGACCAGCTACAAGACAGTACAGTAATGGCCGGTTCAAAGCAAGTGTAACAGCTTCATATATTGCCAATATCATTCACAGAGCTAAAGCACTTTAAACATTTCCACTTCCCTTCCTCCTTTTATTGGCTGCAATAATAAAGGGCTTCTGCAATCACTCCCCGCAGCTTCAATATAACTTATTTTACCCTCACAGGACTTTTTCACCATTTGATTGAATGAGAAAGGAAAAAAAATAAAAGCAGGGTAAACAAAGCAGAGAAGGAGCGAGGGGAGCCTCTTCGGACGAGAGAAAAGAGGCACAAATGTAACACTTTAATTAGTACAAAACTATTACCAAAGCATTTCTTGAACTGAGAATCCTTCAAATGAAAGCTAATCAGATACTGCTTTAATGAGAACGTGTAAGCTAATCATCATGCCAGCCGGTTCCCAAGGCTGAGGGCCTATTACACTCTATAAAATATTAATGATTCTAAGAGTAAAACCATTTAAAAGCGGTCCCGTGCGGCACTGAGAGACTAACGTACTTCACTGGCAGAATTAGCCAGCCTTTAACAGAAGACACGCTGAATCCACAGAGTGCCTCGGTCCTGGTGAAATATACCTCGTTCCTCCCCGTATTGAAAATGTGAATCTATTTAAGGTTAGTTCTCAAGATTAAATTTCGATAATGACAAAATTCCCTCTTGCAAAAATACCCTGACTTTAGAAGGCCTTAATCACAAAACTAATAAAGATAAAAAAATGTTGGCTATGTCTGCTTTTTAAGCCCTCTTCAAAGGGCTCGTCAGTGTGGTTAAAAAACTGCCATTGTGAATTCACATCAGAGAGCCTTGTTTGGAGAGAATGAGTTATAAATGTCTTGCAGTGTGTTGGATTTAAAAAAATATATAATAATTCTTCACATACTTCATTTCCAAAACAGTACCGGTTCTACTGCTGTGATAAACAATGGAGAAGCATGAGGGTTGTTACAGGGTACAATGACATGTTTTTAAGTGGGTAGAGTGGGATTCAATTTCCTCAGTTTGCTCTCTCCAGCTGGCTTTTTAATGGCCATTTCATCCTCCAGGTTCGCATTGGTAAAATGTACATGTTGAGCTGTAAAAGTGAGGGAGCCCAAGGCCTGAAATCATGTCTGTACCATTATTTCAAATTCAGCCGCACACTAGAGCCCCAGCCCTTGACCCACTGAGCTAAAGGGCCTGATCTCCCAAGCACTGTGCGAAGCAGTACTTCTGACTGTCTGATGTGTCACCTCGTCAAACAACTAACACTGCGCAATCCAGCCGTAGAACACAAGCCCTGTCAACACTTAATCAGTTGACAAAACTATGTTTGTGCCTTTATGAAGTTTGTAACATGCAATGGAGTTATTGTACACACCACAGTTGCGTTATGCAGACGTTCCCCGATTTACGTAACACAATTCTCTACAGAAGTCTGTTTTTGCAACTTTGTAACTCTGAAACTCTTCATACTGGGGCTTACAGGACCATGTTATGTAAGTCAGGTGTTACGTTCCCTGGGGAGTGCCTGTGTGGAGAATCTCTTGTTATTGTTATTGACAGTCTATTCAGAAGAATGTGGATCAATTTTGGATCAAGCAACTTACTGACTGCTGTTCTATCTCATACACAATCCACATTTATCAACAGAGGATTTTCAAGAAATAAAAAATTTCAACATCAATGTAATAAAGAGAATTATTAAAGCAAGTCAAGGTCTCCGCATCCGAGTCAGAAACCCCATGCTTTATTTCTACTGTAAACAGCAGGGATGTAACACAGAAAGTTTCATGACAATTATTTGTACAAAATGGATGTAGTGGAAGGAACAAATGTTTTATTGCTTCTGAAGGACTAGTACTTAAAGACGCAAAACCTCTTAAGCGTTTATTTATTAAACATGATTCTGCATTCATGAGCAAACTCATAAAAAGTGCCAATTAATTTATATTGTGAAGGCACATTGAACATGACTCTTTCACCCCACGTTCTTGTTCCACTAGCCTGTCGGATTTAAGCGACACTCAAAATCCAAACAATGACATGAAGCTTTGGTTCGATGTTTTTCCTCGGCCACTTGGGGCTCTGGCTGAATAATGTCTCGGTTATATTGACTTAACACCTTCATCGTGGCTCAACTGGGGCCTAGGTTTGACATTATCTGGAATCAGAACACAAACAAGATCTAAGCTGTCAGAATTTCTATCATTCTCAAACTGCAATATCTGCAATGCTTCATCTGGTAGTGGATGGGCCATCTTTATTTTTCTCTTAATTTTATTTTTTATTTACTTATTTTCCCCTTGGAGGAGTCAGCCATCCGTGGCACTTCTCCTCCACTCCTGAGATGGCTGTCTAGACAGCTGATTGGTAATCCTGTTGAAATTGGCATCGTGCTTTAATTACGAAGAGGAAAATTGGTCTAATCTGCCTATTCTACTTTTAATTTCCTGCCGTCGTTGTGTGTACTGCAGTCTATTAATCACCTATAATAGGTGTGAAGGCTCCCGGAATTAGAGCGCACTCGGCCGAAACTGACAGCTGCCAAAAAATTAGACATCAAATTTACAATCCCCTGTGGGCATGGACAAAACACTGGAAGACGGGCAGAGAGAGAGAGAAGGAAATAAGACGACAATGAAGCTCTCTAGTAAAATAACACACTCGTCAAAATGACATTGGAGAGATGTTGATGGAAGTCTAACAGGATCCAGTAATACATGTCTTATGGATTTGCTGCTAAACGGACATCAAATTCCCACCTTTCGTGGCATGGCAAGGTTTCTTCCTCTCAGTTAGCACAATTTGCTCGAGACTGCATCCCTCTGTCCTCACCTCAATTTAGCCATGTCACACGACTGCAGTCATTCGTTTCAGTCTAGTCTTCCAAGAAACAAATGTAAGCTTATAGATATTAGGTGTTCAGCAGCTTGAGAGATTCTATGGAGATCCCATTAAAAATTTAAAAGAAGAAAAAGGGTGGCTTGAACAATTTTGAGAAATGCCACCTAGCTCAGCTCTGTGGACAAAAATGCATTTTTTGATGCAGCTTATATTTTTGGTTGAGTCTAAATTACTGAATTCACTATTCATTCCCCCCTTTTGGTATCAGTTCCAAAAACATGGGGGGGGTGGAGTTGCCCTGGAGGTAGACCAGATGTTGTGTGCAGAAAGATGATTAAGTAACTATATATAAGAAATTGCACTGGAAATCTGCAAATGAAAATAGAGAACACAAGGCCATGAGAACACAACTAATTACTCAAGGAATTATCTAGTAAAGGCTTTGAATCCAATTGGGTGTCTGTACTCTAAGACTGGAATTATTTGTTTCTAATTTTGTATAGCCTACATCACAGAGTGCAGTTAACTAGCATTTAACTTCTAACTTGTGCAAGGTATAAAGCAAACTGCAGGCTAGCATTTCTGAAATTACAAGAGGCCATGTAGTTCAGAAAGTAGGAGAACTCAGCCAAGCCTGAAGCAGAGCTGTTCCACTTTGAACCATACTGAATTACAAATTGTGGTAATTCCTCCATTTAGTTTTCATCATTAGAAGTGAAAGTGTTGTTAATCTTTCCTTTGGTTTGGAAACTGTGTGACTGCTTGTCCTGAAATGACATATGATATTAGAGGAAAAATGTTTTCAATCATTGTATGTGTATTATATACTCTCTCACACACTGTGTACCCGGATGGACAATGCAGAATTGCTAAGAAACAAATCAGGATACAATCTTTCTTTTTTTTTGTCTGGACCTGCAAGGGCTTTTAATCTATATGTAATTACAATTTATTTTTTCTAATTAATTTTGGGCTTCATGTTCTATTAACATCTGGGTATGGGGGTTAAAGCTAATTGAAAATGTTATTAAGCTAATAATGTTGACTTTGCCTTGTGTAGTTCCAGCCCAGTGCTGGTGAATGTGTTTTTCTCCCCTGCCCTGAGCTGTTTACTTATTGTAATTGAAGATGGGGGAAGACTTTTTCTCTCAGGCAAGGAAGATTTTCTAATATATATCGACACTGCTGGGCTGCTTGTTAACCTTCCTGGAGTTGCACAGCCTGATACACTAACAGATATACAACAACAGCAACAAAACACTACACCATACTGGCATGTGTGTCTGAAAAGGCAAAAGCCTCCTGTCAAGTTTACCTAGGTTTCTATGTACACATTTGCTATGCATTTTTTTGTGTTTGCTGACCATGTATTTGTTTAATAAATGTCTCACCAGGACCACAGATGCCAACAAAGAAGTTTCCTCTCATACATACTATTCAGCTCAAAGTGCCTTTGACTTCATAATCTCTCTGCCTTAACAATGACTTTATATTTGCTGTCTTTTCATAAGCTTCATAATAGTGAATTTATTGACAAAAAATATTAGAAGAATATAACTCCCAATCCTCTCTTACAAAATCTTTTATTATGAAAATATTGATTATTCTCCTGAATACAAACAAGTTGTTAAAATACATGCACATCTGTTTTCACAGTCTTTGCTATTTGTTGCTGTTTGAAACCCATTCTTTTCTCCATGGAAATCCTAAGACATCAACTTTTCAATTACTTTTCTTTCCTGGTAAAATATCTGAACTCCAATGCTAAAAGACATTCTGCCATTACAGAGCTTATCCCGAACAGAGATTGAGACACTATTTCATTGCTAGAGTAAGCATACCACACACAATCATATGTCACAACTGTCAAAACTGTCCCATGATAGCAGTTGTGTTGATAGCTACCAAAAAACAAGCAGGAAAAAAAACTCTTGTCTCATAGTCACTGTAAATATTAATGAAGTGCAAATTCATAAGTATGTTACTGATTGAAAGGGATTTTTTGCAACTGTTTACACTATAAAATATGCAAACACGAATCCCTGGCTCCTAACATTGAAAGCAGGCCCACTGATGTCACCCAGGGCACACCACGTGCTCTGATATATTATTGTATACAATCAAATTATGCTGCATGGTCTAGCTAGCAAATTGAAAATAGACTGCTTGCTTAGTTAAACAACCTTACTGCTTAGGAATATATTTAACGGCACATCACAGAGGACGATGACAGAATTCTCCAGTTACCAAGAGAATTGCTGAGCAAGACAGGCATAGCAAAGTGGCCTAAATGTGTGATGAGTCCCACTCAGTTTAGCATCTGAAAATCATCAGGGCTTGTGTACTAATTGCAAAAGTTTTTGGGCTGTGTCAATTTAATTGGGGACGAGAGGAAAAGGGAATGTTCTTGCTGAGTGGAGTGTCCACAAATTCGAGAACCCCCACTTCCTCCAAAAAAAGCAAGAAATGAGCTATATTATTCAGCTATGGAAGCACAACAATTTCTGTATTTGTTAACGCAATCATCCTTTCACCCCTTTTGGTTGGAATAGACATTGGTTTTAATGGAGTATAGAACGTTAATGGCAACAAACCTACTTATGTATGTCACTTTCAATCCATTAAAAGCCAGCTGCTTGCTCCCTGTTTATCCTCCACACAACGGCATATCTGCACAGCAGCAGCCAGAATCGCGCCGCACACAATCCGCTGTTTGGCATCCTCTGATGAACTGTATGGTAGCCTGATTTCTCACGGACCTGCATTTCCCAGATATCGTGTTAAGGATACACACGAATATTCACAACAAATACCCAAATACTGAATAATAAGAATGAGTGAGAAGCGCATAGAAGAGCTGAGATAACTAAGTGTAACACACTTTATATTATGTCCAAGATATTTTTATTTCTTATATAAATAAAAATTCTTCAATTGCCAAGATCTGTATCAACTCCAATTTAATATTGAGCGGTTATGCTTTTCCATAGTGCTGAGGAAAGGGCAAAGGGAGCAAAACTAACACTGAACAAAAATATATTTGTTTGAAACTAAGGAGACCTGCTTTATTTAAATGATCAACAGAAGAATATTGGGGTTTTCCAACTGTCACATTGCACTTTGTGGCCTTTCAAAATACTTAATCAGATTCAACCCTGTATCATGCACAAGGTGAAACTATCAAGTACAGAATGACAGATGATAATTTTGTGTGTATTGTTTTGACAGCTTATTATCTCTGTGTATGGGCTGTTAATTGAACTATAGCTGGGCTTTATATTACCAAGCCATTTTTAATTCAGATTCAGATTTTAACTTCAGCCATGATAAAGTTATATTATTAACCAAATTACACACACTCCTGCTTTTTCGGCATCAGTACTACAGCTGATTTCATTGTAACAATGAAAAAGGACTGTGACAGAAAAAGGAAGCACAACAATTCCATTGTCTTTATTGTGATTTGTCTTTCATACTGAATGTATTGTAATAAAGAATTAAACAAGGAGAACAAGAAGCATTCTCATCAGGGTGTATAGCCGAGAGGATGCTGTTTAATGGGGCACCATACAATGGATAAATAGAAACAAAGAAATTCTGGTCCAGATGGAAAATCTGTCTAGACTTTAATGTTAATGTAACCTTACTAGTGGGGGGGCTATTTAAAAACATATGCTCCAGGTTATGTTATTATGAGTAACCGTGCTTTCTGTCTATATGGGATTCTTTTGCCTACACCTTTGTGTAAGTTAAATTATGTAGAGTATATTTTGTATAATATTCATACTCTCTCTCTCTCTCTCTCTCTCTCTCTCTCTCTCTCTCTCTCTCTACCCCTCTTTCTCTTTTTAGCTCAGCTGTACACGAAAGGCAGCCAATTTCCCTCCTGTCTAACAGATCAAGATTTGCATTAATGAGACCTGGAGAGGTAACATTTTCAGCAGTTTATCTGAAACAGTGGGTTTCCCTATGCAAACTTTTAACTGACTCAAGCAAAAAAAAAACAATACAAAAATAATAATCAGCAATTCATTTTCTTTAATGTTAACTGCAGCTTATTAGGTAAGAAAGAAAAAAGGTCAATTTGATGAACATAAATTACTGGACTGTACAACATTCTGCACAGCATGATAATAAAGAAGAAACACTTATAATCTAATGCACTGCAGGAGAAAAAATGAAAGCAGCTGTGTTTTACTGAGATTTAATGTGTAATGAAAGTATAGTAGGATTAATATAACTAAAAGGCTGCATTGGGAACAATAGGCTGAGAATTATAGCTTGATCTGCCCCAGTGACATAAGAGGACTAAACACAGAGCATTATTGGGAGGTTTGCTGAAGACGGAGAGTATGGAAAGAAAAAAGAAAAGAGGAGTTACTATACAGTCAGCTGTGAGGCAGAGGAAGAGAGTTTGCGAAATGTCTTACTGAATGAAAAAGCTACACTAAATCCAAGAGGGACCAAGCCAGCAAACACAGACTAGGAAGCTCAGGGCATTGTGTTTATTAGTTACGAAATGTAATGTAACTAAATGTAACTATATATATATATATATATATATATATATATATATATATATATATATTAATGCACTAATTCCTCCTTCCCTCTTCCCCCTCAATCTTGCTCAGGGCTGAATACACAGCCGCTGTGTTTATTTCTCTTCAGGCAGTGATCAAAATTAACAGATTGTTTTTGGGTCTTGTTTTTAATGTAGGCTGTACTGCTCTTATTAAGGCACCATTACAGTAACTGCAAGCTCTTACATGTGTACTTCTCACCCCACTGCAAGGTTTCTCTTTAGGTTATATTTTACATCACATGTATGACAAAATCTGCGTATTACAAATGCTATTATTCAAAGCACAGGGACTATTGGTGATAAGGTTACTCTAAACCAGTATGCAAAAACTATTCAAAAACATAATGACCAAAGTAAGCTTTTTTATTATTTAGGCTCTACATAGGTAGAAAAAGCAGCTCTTGCTTCTTGTAAATCCCATTAATATCCTGACCAATCAATCCATACTTCCATAATTACAAAGCAATCTCAAACAATGAGATGGCAACCAGGGTGAAAGTTGAAAGAATAAAACTGCCACTGGTAATGATTAATTAGGCCTTAAGCATGAGTTTTAAAGCACTTTTCTTCTCTCGTTAAACAAGGGCGGGGGGTGGGGGGAGAAAAGTGGTTTTAGCTACAATACTTATTATCGTTTCAGACCATTCAAAAGTGATCTTTTCCCCAATCCTGGGCTCTCTGACATTAAGACTTTACTGTCGCTGTCTGTGCCTTTGAGATGGGTGACATTTAGATGTGCATGCTGCGCTGCTTAAATTGTGGCCTTTCTTAACTCAGGGATGCTGTGCAGTTCCCCTTCCCCTATGATTTATGAGCTGCAGATATTATACGTGTTGTCACCAGCTGCTGTGGCGATCAACAATGGGGACCGATGGCTATTTTCCCTGCAGTTAATGTGTCGAAAATCGTCCTTAATTGTCACTTACTGGCTGTACATGTGCAGTCTCCCCAAAGAGATCGGTGAGCGCTTTGGACAAGAAGAGCTGATCTCTGATGTACTTTTGTGCAGCGAAGACGTGACTGGAATCGGTGTGAGTGTTTGTGTGCGCCTGTTTGTGTGAAAGGCTGCGACATCAATGGACAATTTTAAAAGCACTTGGTTATAAAAAACAACAACACGAGAAGTCTTCTAGAAGGACTATACTTCAAATTTCACAGAGAACAGAGACAAAGAAAGCATTAAATTCAGCACAGTTAGAAGGCAATGGAGGAGACCCTATTGAATATTAGCTCACATCCATGGCTGTAGCTAGAGTGAAAATCCATTCAAGGTACCAACACAGAAAAACATAGACTAACATATATATATATATATATATATATATATATATATATATATATATATATATATATATATTTTTTTTTTTTTTAACTTACATAAAAACATATATATATGGGGAAAAGCAAATCTTGCTGGCTGCGCTATGTTGTTTTGCTACTTAAGTTACTTTTAACAAAATTTTGTTTATATGTTTTATGCATAATTTCTCATTTAAATATGGTGCTTTGGCTGTAATGATATTTGATTATATGTGCCAGAATAAAGCTTTTAAGAGTTTAATCTATTTCAACAGTGTGTTGGTTCTAGATAGGAGTACAACCCCAGTGATTCATGTTCATTTGTAATTTTAAAACTTTTAACTGACCAGACTTTAGTGACCTTAAGTTGTGCTCCTATCCAAACAGTGTCATTCGATGGGGCAAGGATCTTTCCAAGCGTCAGGGCTTCAAAAACACTGTATTTACAGGCTGTTGAGCAACACACCAGGAATCTTTCTGTCAATGGCTCTAGAATGGCTCTAAATTGGCCATCAGGGAGTTCACTGGGTGTTGGAGCTGAGTGGTTCTCTAGGTGTGCAAAATAACCCACACAACTACAAAAATCTGTCTTAAAGTAACTTCTTGGCTCCTCCATGTTATTTCAGCACAGCTTTCCCAAAGTTTAGAAAATATGTCAGGGATATTGGGGTGATACAGTTAATGGAAAACTGAGACATTCCCCGTCAAACTGGGACATCTGGTCACATTAATAATGACTCAATTATAAGCAGCACGAAAAACACACATGTGCTGTCCCTTTAGTGCAGGGGAAATAAATCACACACACAAAACAACTAAACACAAAGATAAGCTTGATAGCCCAAAGCACACTACTTATTGGCCCTTAAAAAAATTAAATTCCAGGCTGCCTATATTAAATATTAAATTATATGGACATACAAAACCGGAATCCTGCATAATATTCACCCCCCTTTGCTGAGAATAGGCAGCCATTTAGAGAGTTAAAGGCAGGTGTGAATTGTAATCTCAGACGCCTCCGTTTTATAAGGTGATCATCGATATTGTGGAGTTTGAAGGTAATGGCTTTTTAATATGTAAGTTAGGAGACTACGTTCTAGTCTTGCAGTCTTAGTGTAAGCCGCAACCTGAATCGAGTGACAATACAAAGATATTCAGACTGCATCCCACACCTATTTGCCAGTCAGCTTCCACTGTGTGTGTTTTATTGTTGTGTTTTTCATTACTTCTTTTGTTTTTTTTACATCAGAATCTGATGTAGCTTTAGAACAGGTACAAAAGGGAAAATGCTGAGATCTTCAATAAATCCCTGTAAAAAGAACACAAAATGCAAGGAAGCAATATTAAAACAAAAAATATATATGTAAGGGTAGAGAAACAGATACAGACGGCTTGTGATTGGTGTGGGACAGACTGTATTTACAGTAGCTGTGATTTATCATGTGGGCTGTGCTGTGTGTGCTGTCACGAACCGTTTAGATCGTTATAGGAAAGGTGAGCACATCCTCCCTGTGGTTAGTGTGTCAGAGATCATCCTTAATTGCCTCTTGCACGTATCATTTCCCCCAGAGAGGGGACTTCGGCAGGGCAGATAAATGTGGAGCCGTGTCCCACAATGGTCTCTGCTTGGGAGGGCTTATGAGAACCAAAGCCACACTGGATGCAGGAAAGAAATAGTAATAATAATAAAAAAGGCAAGAACAGAAAAACCCTGACTGCGCCATAAAATCTGCCCTAAATAGAGAGGCTGAAAACAAGACAAGGGGACGTCAATGTACTCCTCAGCCCTCGCTGAATGCTTTTCACTGGCATCCTCATATAATGCGCTTTATGCTCGCTAACCAGGAGGCACTATTCTCGAATGCAAATAGCTGCACAAACAACAGCTAATAAAATCTTTACAGACTCACAGGAGATGTTATCTTTCGAGAATGAAAGCCACAGCTTCAGTTCGCGTTTGTTGCATAGATAGATAGATAGATAGAGAGAGAGATACAAATCGCTATTAAAACGAACATTCAAGCACTTAATGAAACGGACACATTTCCCCCCCAGCATTTCCATGTCGGTGGTATAAATTTCAATCATTTAACATTTTTGCATCTTAATGCACAGGTCTGGGCCACAATGTGCTGCTGTGATTGTGTCTGCTCGCTTTCGTGCTTCAAGTCGTGTCACACATTGATATCACATTTGCTCATTGGAACGGCACTCCGGACTGTTGATAGATAGACACATTGCGGCATTGTTGTGGTCAATTAAAAGCTCATGCTGACAAGTACTACACTCCGTTGATTTCTGTCACAATAAACAAGCTTTGCAAAAAACGACGCTGTCTATGGTAATTGATGTTAATTGCTCGACTCTCGTCAGCATCAGTACGGCACAGTCACCCTGCTGTCCCCTGATGCAGTGAACCCGCAGGTGAATGAATTCCCAGGTCTGACAAGAACAGTGTGTGGCAGACAGGTCTCAGGCCCCGACACAGTGACAGCCGGCTCCCAGCACGCCCACTGGAGACAGGGGAAGTGACAGACCCAGGAAGGACGATCTTGACTGTCCTTGGAGAGGTGAAAACAGGGCACTCGGAGCAAGCCCCCTCTATCTCACACCAGGAGATTTCTGCCTTTAATTCAGGGTCAGAGACTAAGGGAAAGTCATGAAGGTTGAATATTTAAAACACATCTAGAATAACATAAAATATTTCCCAGCATTTCCCCTGGAGTAAAATATTGTTAGTTGCTTGATGAAGGACAAAAACAAAAATACACGTTACAAGTATGCAATGGATTTTTTTTTGTTACTGTTATGCAATTCTCTGATGAAGCTTTGTCTGAAATTGTTGATTTAGGTATGAAATAAGATTTGCTGTTTGATTTGTGGGAGGGAAGGTGATGCGATGTGGCAGCCAATTCAGAAAGGAATGTTTTCTATACTTCTTTCTTTCTTTCTTTCTTGACTTTAGTTTACTTCATTACTGAAGCTGAAATGAAATGGTTTATCTTGTAGGTCTGCAGGGGAAGCGCAGCCCTGGCAGCAGAGACCTCTTGTGCCTCTTAAAGGAGACAAAAAGAAACAGGAAAAAACAGAGAGGAAAAGGGTTAGACACCCCTGCATGTTATAATTATTTTTCCTCCTTGTGCTGTAAAAGGAAATCCAGTTACTAAAAGGATAACCTGAATGCACACTGTATAGCATACTGAATAAATACCCTGTACTTATCTTTTTATTTCAGTTTACTGCCTTATTTTTATATGGATCATCAAATTCTGTATTAAAAAATAAAAAGAAGGAAAGAAAATCTCCCTGTTAGATATCTGGGACCTTGTGTTAATGAAAGTATCCCCTGTTGTACTTGATGAAGTCCAGGCTGCTCATTAAAGCGGATGTTCTGGGCCTAGAGACACCCCCTTCCCACTGACACACTGGAACATGGTCGAGGCAGTCCAATCTGAGCAGAGTGCATCCTATCAATTTTAACGCAAGTGATAGCATGGAGAAGTGCATTAGATTCACGGAAAAGCTTCTGAAACGTATTATTCACTGCCAGCTAAAAATAATCAGAAATCGCACCATTAAGAATTTGTTAAAAAAAAAAAAACCTGACAAAAAAGGCAAGACTCAAAAATAGCCACTGCTGTAAAAAAGCAAGGATACAATTCAGCTAAAAAAACACCAGTAAATGAATTCACAAATGCTGAAGCCAACACAACATTTTGCATGTTCCCACAATATAAGTCACAGAGAAGTACAAACCCAAACCAAATTATACTGTGTTGTAATGGTTCTATGTTTTTACTTGGAGTTATTGATTTTTTGGGGGGGCTTTAGTGAGCATTATAATTAATTTTAATTCCTGATACAATAGAACACTCAAATGTTACAATGGAAGGTCTGTTCATTGATAAGAAATGTGGCAACCTGTTGACATTTTCTATTTTTAAATCTTCCTGGTAATTTCATTATGGTATTCATCTGCATTTTAGAGTAATTTACCCCTTTCTACTGCTTTACCATGCACTGGCTGTCCTTGACATCAGTGTGTATTACCATGGTTTAATGTACTAAAGCACTGTGAATGTATGGAAAAACCATGCAAGAGATGTGAGGGAACTAAAGTAAAGTGTATACATGCAGAGAAACACCAAGTTGCAAACTTTCCATGGAGGATTTTCAACAGTGGGAACCAAGCTTCATCCGTAGATGAAGTAAGAAGGTGGGAGTGAGAGAGTATAGACCAGGACTGGCGTTTCACATTGAGAAGAGAACCAGACTTGAAAAACACTGAGCACTGGTCCATAAAAGTGTGGCAATTACCTTGGAAAAATATAGAATACGAAAATAGGTCATTGCTTCTTTTCGCAACGCATTCGGTGCAAAGGCAATTAAATGCAATCATATCTCTCGCCAAATCAATACAATCTTTTAGACCCCCCCATTTTGTTTGACTAGTAAGGATCCAATTTCTATTATTTAGTCTCAAAATAGGTCATTGCCTCCTTGCTAATCTGTCAACCCTCGTTACAGGAAGGGGTCAAAGTGGCATCTCTGCAGAACACACGCCTTTGCTCGACTCTCCCCTTGGTTAAATCTACCAAACAAAGTTTATTACTTACTGTATCTGAAGAGCCTTGTGATAAATATTTCACAATAGATTTTCTGTAAATGTACAACTGGAGCCTTGCCTGTCATACCTACTTACTGGAATCAAGAGGAAAAATGAGTGGGGGGGGGAAATCTGTGAGTTTACCAAGAAACACAGAAACATTGCATGCAGATACAAAAAAGGGCAAAAAAATAAAAAATCAACTGAATGTTTGCTAAATGGGAACTGGCATTTGAAGAACACAGTATTCGTTGTCTGAGGAAAAGGGACAAATGTTTAATTGAATTGAATTACTCTTTATACATATAGGTTTTTTTTAACTTAACTAAACCCTAACTAAATAACATAAAAGTATCGATGTATCAAGTCCAGACTGTGAAGTATGAAGTTTTAAGATTCCTACAAGGTTATATAGGCTAAAATTATACCTGTAGTATCACATTTTAGAGAAATCATAATTGCATTTTTTCCATGAATGGGTAACACATCAGTACTACTACAAACACCCAATATACAAAGGATGTCATGAATCATTCACAATCTGGCAGTTTAAGGTTTTTGGTAGTTATTGTTGTCGAAAAATATTTGACCCAGTAAGTCAGTACCAAAAGGCAACAAACAAAAAGGCTTCAATTTAAATGGCAGGTATTCATTATTTTAAACAATCTGACTGCATCTGTCTTATGGATAATTTTTTTGGTTCAACTATTTTCTTTCTGCTAACACTGATGAAAAGACTTTCCTCTCTAATTATGATTAGATAAGTGGGGTTTTCTTTCTAGACATTTGTTTCCATTGCCAACTTTAATTAAAAAAGGATCCCTGTAAATCCCTGTAAACTTGCAGTGGTGGACATGATTTTTTGTTTTCATGTTTTTAAATAAATAAATTTAAAAAATAAATGTATTTAAATGAATGAAAAATTTAACTGACAATTTAAGCCCAAACAAACTTAAAAGTAATTTAGCATTGAACGATTCAATTGACATCACATTACCCTCAATCTATTACTCGAGATTTAAACCATTGTGTAGTTTCTATTATCAAATCAAAACTATATATTTACAAGTATAAAATGTTCCTGGTCAATCTGCAGTTTTTTTTTTCTTTTCTGTCTCTCTTCAAAAGATCACTTAAAGAAATTTCTGCTTTCCATGTTCTCAAAAATACCACCGCGAGCACTGAAGCAGGAATATCAGATTGAATAAAATTCAGGTTATTTAAACATTTTTCACCCTCCCTCACTTTTGGAGCGCTCAGCGTTTTTTTACAAAAGAACTGTCTTTTTTCATTAAAATGAATGGCTTTCCTGTCATCCACAGTTCCACGCAGACCTATATTTTTGTTGATTCAGTTAGCTGCGCTTCAGGCGAAATAACAACTTGCTTTTTCGACCAGGGCTGATGGCTTTTTCCCATTTTTTTGTGTGTTGAAATACAAGGAAAAAAAGAAATAGAAAAAAACATTACTTCCACTTCAGTGACCATTCACTGCCCTTCCAGTGATGTGACCCTGTTTTCTTTTGATTTCATTTGTTTGGTTTTATTTGTTTTATTATTTTTGACTCTGTGAAGTGGCTAAATAAAGGATGGTGACACCTCTTTGGGACAGCAGTAAGCCGCCTTAAGTTAGCGTCATAAAGGAATCATTATAAAATCTGGACTTATTTTTAATTAATCCAGAAAGAGCGGCTCTTCCCTCATTCGGATAGAGGGACACACATTCCCACAATTCTTCACCTCCAAGGTCCAAGAAGCCTGACATAGATTAATCCACTAATTTAAAATTAAACTCCCCAAATATCACTACTGGGATTTAAGCCTGTTTCTGGCAGAGCCTTTCCTACATAGGGCTTCATAATTGTGTTTCTTCACTGCAATAAATTAAGTTTCTACCATCCTACCCCGCTGCTCTACTGTTCTTTTCTTTTTTTTCCTTTTCATTTTATTAACTACATTTGTAGCTAACTTTCTGTATCAGCTCGCATATCTGGCACAGCAATACTTTTGTATTGTTGGGCTAATTGGCAATTTGCAAGGTAATTTGATACAGTCTCAGCCAGCCAGCCAGCCACCGCCTGGGCACAGCAATATTACATTGGTGCGTGTTTGCTCCCATAGACGTGTGCTAAAGACTGTGTTCTTGGAGGCGCCCCATTCCAGTTAAAACAATGGTGGTTGTGTTGTGTTGTGGCTGGGAATAGCAGATGAAATCCAGCAACCTGTAGTTAAAGCACAGAGGGCACCTTGCCTGTGAATAATTAAGAGCATACGCTTGGTTATCTGTGCCCTTCACACTAGGGCGCCCCGGAAACAAGGTGGTATCACACAGCAGCTGTGTGTGCCCACATCCTTACTGCGCCATTAGAGCCTGGCTGAAGATCAAGATGGCAAGAGAAGGGAGAAAGGAGGGAGGGAGTGAAGGAGGGAGGGAAAGCCCCTGAGTCTTAATTTTCCTGGCTAGATAAGCAATAATCTCTCTCAATAAAAAAGCTGTGCTGATTCGTGTCTTTGTGGGGCACTTATTAAATCTCGGGGAAGAAGCAAGTGTTTGTCTTCGTTAACCCGTCGCAGCCCCTGGGGTTAATTAACTAGTATGGGTACTCATTACTATCTGCTTAAAACAATAACATCAACAGCCACAGTCGCGGACGTTATTTATTTATTTTGAATAGGGCCACTTTCGGGATATTGTAAAGGCAAATACAATGGCAGATTTGTCTAAATAACATGGCAAGTGTTTTCAAATGCAGACACCGAATGTAGGAAAAGAAAACAGCACTGCCAACAGAAGAACTCGATGAAACAATAAATGGGATTTCACTTTGTAAGTAAACTGCCAGATATCAGACACAGCAGGTACCTTGACAAAATAATGATCTCCCCCCAGCTGGCAGGTACTCTTGCTCAATTGCAGCAATAAAATAATTAAGAAAAATAAGAAATTCAAAAGCAAGAAAAATTCATATAGCCTAGTTCTTACATTTGTCCTTTAAAAATCTAACAAAAAATACAGGCCTACCACTCACACACAACACAAGGAAGGAAATTGCTAAATTAGCTGAGGATAAACAAGAACAGTAAGTGCACTTTATTTTCTTTTTTTTCAACCTGCAGCTTGAATATTTAATATAGTCAATCAACATACTTCTCCATTATATTTTAATACAAATAACTGTCACCAGTTATCTCAGGACCTTGTGCATTACTTAGCTTTTGTTTCATATATAAAAATAAATAAATCTCTGATTACACACACGTACACTGCTGGTTAAAATTATTTGAGGTCACCTGGAAATTCTTATTGAAATACAACTATGAAAGGAAGAAACTATTGATCTGAATGAAAATTGATTAACTCTGCCAAAACAAAAAGTCAACAGAAGTTAGCTTTTGCTGGCATTTCACTGCAAACTTTTTTCCACCTTAACATTTTAATGGGGTTAAGGTCAGGTAGCTGGGGAGACCCATGCATCAATTTCAATACCTCTTGATCTTGCTTTTCTTTTTTATTTCTTTCTTTCCTCTTTGTTTAAAAGGTCCAGATTTAACTAAACTATAAACGCATCACCAGTATCTGATGTTTGTTTTGTACTTGGTCATTATCATGATAAATATTTTTGCACGACATGTAAGAATGGAATAATGAAGTATCGTGACTTTCCTACATTTTCTGATTGTGTACCTGGAAAAATAATACCGAACCTTCTCCTTGTGTTTTACTGTAGGTCCCACACATTAGACACTATTAAATTGGGAAGATATTTAAAACAGTTTTGAAATTAGTCTGTGAATGCTGCTTAGAAAAAGATTAGCCTTAGATTTTCAAATAATCCGTTTTAATTGTCTGTTTCGGGTTTGGATCTCAATTAAATAAATCATTCACTTTTCATGGAATTCCTCTCACAGAATACCACTTCTTGTGAGGTAACTATGGATACACGATTATTAGATTATGTTCTCCTTGGGTAAGATTCCTGCAGGGAGGTTGCTCATAAAAATAGAATAACAAAAACATGATAACATGTAAAAATTTTAATGCAGACAGATTAATGTTTGTCTACAAGAAAATGAAAAGGAAATGAACAATAATGAATATGATTATCATCCTCACTATAGTTTATGATCAGTAGCAAGTGTTGTTTTGGATGGCTAAAGGGAAACGTCACATTAAACAGTTAAATGTACTTGGAAAGCTCCAGGGAATAATTCATTCTCAGGCTGAATACGACCACAGCAAAACAAATAGACAAAACATATATAGGCTACACGAAACTGCGTGATGATAAACCTAACTCCAGATCTCTGTCTTATTGTTCTGCCTGTACCACAATCAGAAACGGCACACAAGTTACAATTCATGAGCAAGGCTGCGATCCATCTGGAGAAGCGACGCAGGCAGGTCTCCAGAGTTTCACTCTCAACGTCTCTTTCTTGGCTCCACTCCTCCTCATTCAACAGAGAATCATTATGGCTTATCACTCATGTACCATTCGATTTATTATCATAATTATTATTACTATTATTATTACCACGATCAATACTACTATTAACATAACTATGGCAGATTAGTTCTTACTTTAGTTCTTGCCAGTAAACACAGAAGTCACGCAATTGTTAAAAAGCATCATTATCTGAGATACAGTGACAGAAAGGCACGCGCTTGATTTGGCCGATTTTCCATTAAAAATTAAAAAAATCTTAATAAAAGGCTAAATAACTAAAAGTTGGTACATCTGCGTTATGGGCATAACCATCAGCGCTCATATGGAGCTTGAAAGCATTGTCATGTTTGGGAGAAAATAAAACTGTAGCCTATATTTGTATTATCTACAGCCCTGTATATTTACGGTTTCAAGGCCTTCAATGCATCTTCAGATCAGGGAAATTAGAATAATTCCCCTGAATGACTGGGGATTGGGACTGCGATTTACTATGGTTTTGTGACAGCATAAAATCTGCCCCACTTTTGTCACCAACACAAAAAGTGTTAAGAAAAAAAAGGCAATCAACCAAAACAATATTCAAATAAAAACATTACAAATTAGTCACTAATTACCAGAGTTATACACAAAGCATTAAGAATGAGGAACAGGAATCATATGTGAGTTACATTCAGTAACAAGTTTATCAGTCTCGCAACGGTGCAAATCTTGTTCCCAATTTTCTTAACTTAATTTTATCAAATGCAAAGGTGTTAATCTTGCAAGATATCGATGTGAGAAGGGGAAATTAGATCATAACCTCTTACACTTTTGAGCAATTTGGGAATTCTAATTGTATCTGAAGATAGAAAAGTGGAGCAACATTTTTTGTCCTGTAATTAATTAAGTATAAAGCATGGATTCTTCCCAAATTCCCTTGAGGGGAATAATATTTTCAGCATTAGATCAACATTAATCCCAGACTGGTGACATTCAAAACAGCAAGAAAATGCTTTCAAGCACAATATGCAAGTCCCAATAATGCTAATTGATCACTACCTCATATATCCAGCCCCAGAATTATATAAACATGTCACTAAAGTAAATATTGAAACTCATTCCATAGTGCTGCACATTTGTATTCTTTTAGTTGAGTAAAACTAGATGTATTTGTTTAAGAATAGTGTGTATTCAGTGTGCAGTCCATATACAGACATATTGCACACTGCATGCTGATCTCCACAGAGCGGGTACATGCTGAACTGTCCTGGTATCATGTTTGAAAGTGTAATGCCAGGCGGGGAGGGTGCGCAGCCCTGCCAAAGCGGGGAGTGGATGGTGCAGTATTGATTCAGTGGGACACAGCTCATCTCCCTGCTCTTTGCACAGACTGCTTTGAGCTGGCTGAACCAGATTGGACTGACTGATCTGCATCCATCTGAACTCTCCCGGCCCTCTTGCACTGCCTGAGCAGTATTCGCTGCAGGGAGGGTGCTCTTAAAAAAGAAAAGAAAAGAAAATGAAAATGGAAATGCAGATAGATTCATGTTTGCCCACAGGAAAGAGATAAGAAAAAAAAAGCGACAGAAAGAATACAAGAGAGAAGCCACTAAATGCAATGCCATGCTGAAGTTGGTTGGATTTCCCCCAACACCACGGGGCTCCCAGTGAGACATAGAGAGAGTTATTTACACACCACGGGTGTCTGGTATACCAGCGTGGGTGGTATTACAAGAAAAAAATAATCAATGCACACCAGCAGCTAGTAAAATAAATTGACTGACATAACACAATATGCCACAATTAGCCATTGTAAATTGTCTTCCAGTGCAATTCCCGGTGAAAGTCAAACATACCTCATGTAGTCCCTCATGCATTCCAGCTATGAGCCAGCTAATTAATTGACGAAGGACTGTGCTGTCCTCTTTAATGCCGAGTGACACACCAATGTGGTTCTACTTATTATGAGACGATTACTCTCCATTTTTACCTATGGTATCAAAAAGTCTGATACATGAATTGCCTACTACAGTCCTTCCTTCAGGGTTTAGACTGTAGACATCAACACTTCTGGAAACACTGATCCATTGCTATCCAAGGAGAATACAGATCAAGAATCTTCCTAACAGGTCAAAGAATCTGGTGCTTGCAAACACAAGCATGTAAAAAGAACAGAATAAAGACATTCATTACTTTCTTTTCATGGGTTTGAATTCCCCTTGGAGTTGTTCTAATGGAAAAGGGCCTCATTATGAGCTAATGTACTGCATACATATAACATTCTTTACTATTTCACCTCATCCTAGCTCTTTATAACCTCAGCTCATGCGACTAACTAGAGTAAAATGATCATGTATTCTTTAGAAATAGATCATAACTGTCATATCTGTGTTTCCATATATCAATAGGTTTTTGAAGAGTGAAGAGGTCACGTCTCACCACACTGCAATCAGCACCATTCTCAAACCAAATGAGTCATCCAGCCGCATCTGTTTGTAAAACCATTTTACATTCACACAAATTTCTGAAGCAATGAACTACAAAAAATAAATAAGGAATATATGATAATGTTTCTATGGGATCCTGTGAGCGTGTCAACTCTACAAAATGGTGATTAGGACTCCAGAAAGCAATAAGAAGTCATTTGCTGCTCTTTCCTTAATTATATCCTAGTTCCCCCTCTCCCATTTGTCGTTGGGCCTAATAAATATTAACAAATGAATTAGCGTGAATGTTTTAAATTAAGTATCTGTGACCAACTGTCATTAATAAGTATTGTGATGTACTTCACTCAATAACTCATTAAATATTATTTATAATTAATTACTGTTGACTTGCTAATGGTTTCTTAAAGGGTAATTACAGAATTACATTTGTGTTTTTCTTTTTAATGACCACAAATTAATCCCCGGAAAAACTGAGGTGCCAAACACATAAAATTGAAGCTCGTGGCCACCAAAATGCTTTCCAAGGTTCAATTTCCTCACAGACTTGAAAGTTTCTAAAGTAAACTAAAGCATGACGATATCCCAAACTCCACCACAATTTCAAACTGTATATACTTTTGAAAGAGAGCCAATATTCCAGGGACCAAAAATATATATTTCTGTTTTTTTATGAATGATCTGGGTACATTTATATATTTATTTTTTAATCTTACTCCTAATAAATTTGATTAATTCAAGCTAGTTATCATACCCATATTCAAACACTTTAGACAGCACAGGGTACACAACTTGTCAGAGAGGGATCCAAAACTAAACATTGCGGACACTGACATGACATGAATGAGTTTCATGCAAAATCATGCGTGAACTCAGACCAGAGTAGACTGAGCTATAAAGATACTGCACCTTGTGTTTAATTTAACCTGGGAGCAGAAAAGGCACTAGGGCGTGCACTGTACTATCCCTCAATTTACCCCCTCACCGCCCTCTCCATGGCCGCTTTTAGTTTACCCAAGCTGTAGGTTCCCCAAGGCTAATACAGAAGACCAACCTGCCTGTCGATCTCTAAGCAATAACTGGGAAACAGAGAATGCATGATGGGGTGCTCGCTCACCATATCATTTAACATGCTTCCATCTTGCCTCCTCACTGTACATGCGGTGGATGCAGCAGGGACAGGGCCTGAGATATTTAAATGTGGAGCCCTGACAGTGAGATAACACGCCTGAACCAAGACGAGGACTACAAAATGGAGCAAGCACAAACCTATCCATATCTAGAAGCTTTAACTTGTCTGTAGGGTCCAATGCAGGAAACCTATCCTTATGTCACTACCGTAAATATTCCATAATATCACAATTTGTAGGATAACACCTTTTGGTGGGTGCTTACATGGTAGGACAACATGCAAAAAAATAATAATAATACTGCTGCTACAGTCAATCAATAATAATAAAAAAAAATCAATAACTGACATGGAAGACAGATTCAAAGTGCTAACATGAAACATCAAATTGAGAATATGTTATTACCAAACAAAGTGAATGTAGAGGGAAAAAAATTATACAATGTATATACTTTGACTACAAAACTTATTCAAGTGACTATGTAGACTGTAAAAAGAAACAGACATGGATTAGCATATACTACATTGGATTACATGAAAAATATCCGAAATGACATAATCATCTCATCATAGGTGTTTTGTCTTATTTTAAGTACATTTTCAATACTTAAAAATATATCCCTTCACTAATTAATTTAATATATACATACATTCAATTCATGTTCAATAAATTAATGTTATAAACAGAAGTAGAATGATTAAATAATGATTAAAAGCAACGGAAGACCTTTTGTTTTATCAAGATATACACCGATCAGCCATAACATTATGACCACTGACAGGTGAAATGAATAACACTGATAATCTCGTTATCATGGTACCTGTCAGTGGGTGGGATATATTAGGCAGCAAGTGAACATTTTGTCCTCAAAGTTGACGTGTTAGAAGCAGAAAAAATGGGCAAGCGTAAGGATCTGAGCGACTTTGACAAGGGCCAAAAAAGAAAAAAGTGAATGCTGGTTCTGATAGAAAGGTGTCAGAACACACAGTGCATCGCAGTTTGTTGCGTATGCGGCTGCGTAGCCGCAGACCAGTCAGGCTGCCCATGCTGACCCCTGTCCACTGCCGAAAGCGCCTACAATGGGCACGTGAGCATCAGAACTGGACCATGGAGCAATGGAAGAAGGTGGCCTGGTCTGATGAATCACGAGTTCAAGGTGTTGACTTGGCCTCCAAATTCCCCAGATCTCAATCCAATCGAGCATCTTTGGGATGTGCTGGACAAACAAGTCCAATCCATGGAGGCCCCACCTGGCAACTTACAGGACTTAAAGGATCTGCTGCTAACATCTTGGTGCCAGATACCACAGCAGACCTTCAGAGGTCTAGTGGAGTCCATGCCTCGACGGGTCAGGGCTGTTATGGTGCCAAAAGGGGGACCTACACAATATTAGGCAGGTGGTCATAATGTTACGGCTGATCGGTGTATAATTAAAAGAGTTCTGTACAAATTTGAATTGTGATAGTGTTGTGTGGTTGTAAATAAAATCCACAGAGAATGCTTTATCTCAGCATTGTCTCTCTTGAAAGCATGTTTAACAGAAAAAGAAATAGTTAAAAATAAAAAGAAGAAAATAAGGTTAAAGTTCCTCCCTGCCATTACTGCAAGCAAATAAAGCTGCTATATTTACTCCCCATAAATGGAGTTTATATGCACCACATAATAGCCTTACCAGCTTGCACAGAAATCTCAGGTTAGATAAATATTCAATCCATTGGTAAGAGCCTTTTAAATGTGGTTTTGATTTTAAAGCAAGAAAGCCAGTGAACGTGTTCGTCTTATCTGTCTTTGTTGAATCAGGAACTGACATTGTGTATATAGCACCTTGCCGTGTGTGTGTGTGTGCGTGTCTGTGTTTTGTCCCTCAATCTTAAATTGACCGATTAGCAGCCCCCTTAACCACTATTCACAGATCTAAGGAATAAGTCGCCACAAGACATCTTGATTTCAAAAAGACATTTCCCAATGTCCTTTCTTTATGCTTCTCTGCATTCAGTTGAGGAACCAAAAATAAAAAAATCTATAGAAATCTCTCTCATGTGTCCCTTGCTTTAAACACTGTTACGGACAGAGGCGAGTCAGAGGAGAAGCTGAAGGTTTCAACAAGCATAATTTATTAAAAAAAAAAAAGCAATAAAGGCTTAAACACAGAGACAGGACTCTCTATTACTTCCTACTAAATGGACACAGTAAGTTCTTGATCATTGAGCAACAAACATTATGTAGCCAAGTAAATTAATGTTGGTTATTTTGCCGCAGCACTTTGAGTTAAAATGTGTGTGCGACTATACCTTGGGTATCAAACGTCAAGGCATTCAATGCATTATCTAGAGAAGCAGTATGCTGTTATTTATAATTACTTGCCCCCTCCCCCCCTAAATAAACAAGACCTACAAGTAAACAATGCTCTGTGGCAGCTCAAAAGCTTGCGGGGAGTAATATATCTGAGCCAGTCAGCACACACCACACACTCTGACAACATAACTGATGGGCCCCATGCTTTTCGAAACAGATGAGTTTGTCTTTGGTGACATCTTCGTTTTCCCTTCAATTTTTTAAAAGAAGGAGCAATGCTAAAGTAAGAGCATGTGCTGAAACTGTGCCTGTCACCTTTTTTAAGACTCTTTTAAAGTGAAATAATACTTTTATGATAACCATTCCAAAAATCCTATGGTTATCTTTAGAAAAAATGCATTCTGTCATTTAAGACTGTCTACTTTTCCCTCTAAACTATATATTAAAATTTGTGCTGACATAAAGTGAATTGAGTGACACTGATTCCATCCACAAACCATCTATCAGATGCCTGGTTGCAAAAAATGAAATGCAAGTGAGGAACGCAGCAGTGTACCTTTTACACTCCGGGTGAATTAATCTACAGCCTTAAGGAGATTATAAATTGCAGGGAGAAATCGAGTTTGGAGAGAGGTTTTTATTCAATTTGATTTTAATTAGATCTCCCGTTCCTAATTGACTTTCTATTTTTTCAATTAGCAATCAACATTAGAAAGTCATTTTCCAAAGCCTACATTGCAGAAAGACACACTAATCACCCAGTGAGTGAAAAGGACAAAACACTCCAAATAAAATTATCTGTGAATTTATTGGTGTAAAATAATTATTTACCCCATTATAATAATCAGCCACAATGACGTGTCTTGGAAGACCAATGTCCTTGACAAAGGAAGAGAAAATAAAGTGATCTATACAGAGCTGTGCACTGTATACTAACTGGCCCCGCTGTGGCTGTGTCAACTGCAAGGCTCTGTAGTGTAAAAGACTGGACACAACTGAAGTGTGTAAATTATGTAGAAATGTCTGAAAAGTTTGGGATTGTCCACTATTGTCAGTTGAGATGAGGTGGGCAAATCATTGTTTTTTAATGATGATTAATTGTGACTATCATGAATCCCATCAATCAGAAATGATCTCTCTTTCTATCAATGTCTTTGTACTTATTCTTACTGCTCATTTGATCTCCCCCTATTGGCCAGAGCTTGCCATCCAACCAGATGAGAGTATAACATTACTGGCTGATCCAGAGCATGGTGCCCATCGCCAAGTACTAAGAGGCTTCCTATTGGCTGACCTTGCATAATCAGTGCCATTATATGGTCTCCAACCTCCTCCTTGGAGCTGCGCCTTAACCATAAACACAGATGTCACCTGCTTTACTATCAACTTCTATCTCCCTTGAGCTCATCTGTATTCTCCCCAGGGTTACATATTTACATACAAAATATTAAAAAGACTAAGAAGACAACCACATAAAAGTTGTGAAATAAGAATATTTCCTGACGTGACTTGGAAACATAACTGTACAATGAAAGTGGAAACATCCAGCAGTGAATCGATATAAATTCACACATATGTATATATAAATACATTTAAATTCAAAACTATTTGGCCCTGAAGAGATGCACAGAATCACGCAAAACAGGACACGCATCCCTGTCTGGGAATGTTTGTGTTTGGAGTAGATAACACTTGCTCCCAGTGCAGAAATACCTTGAAGCTTCAACTGTCTATGCAAGTGTTACATTTCAATTTCACAGAATCCGCAACAGACAAACAGACTGCAGTAAGTCATGAAATACATACATAAAATCAGGACTGATAACGGGAAGATAATAATTAAGAGCTGACAGAATGAAGATTCATGATACCATCATCAAACTCTTGGCATCAGCAACACGGGCTCCCCGCTGAGCCATTCTTGCCTCTTCCAGCTGGGCTGTGAGGAATGGGGCACCTCCTATGGGACAGGAGGGGCAATTACATGAGATAATGATTCATTGCAGACTGTTAATATAGTCCCCTTCTTCTTCTACACTAATTAGAAAGTATGGATTTATGAAGGGAAAAGAGAGAGAGAGAGAGAGTCTAAAAGAGAGACTTTTAATGATTGCAAAGAATCTCCATCCCCCTGGGCTGTACATATGGGCTTCCTATTAAGGAACATAATTGATATTTTCATGAAAAATTAATCCTTACTAAGGACGACAGACATTTTGGTTACGTTTTATTAACGAGTACATGGGAAAGGAACAAAAGGAAAACTAAAATAAAAAAGGAAACAATGGAAATCATTAAGGTAGCTTACCCCCCCGAGAGGCAATAACTAGGGACAGTGTGTGTCTGTCTGTGAGAGCGTAAAGGGGGGCCGAAGTGGTGAAAATTGGTTCTTGGATGCAAAGAGTCCAGAGGTAATGCTGTATAATTAGAGCGAAGCCTCTGTGCAGGAGTGGGCTTCGCTTCATTACAGCGCGTGCGAGACCCTGCCTCTTTCAGGCGCGCGGAGTTGGTAACATAATCCGACACCCCCCCGCTGAGAGACAGGATTTAGGGGAGAGAAAAAACAAAGATCTTCATTGAAATTCCTCTGTCGAAGCATATGCTTCAAGTAAAGGGATTACAGCACGCTTTCTCTCCTAACACGGATCTGCTCGTTTTTAGATGTATTAGGAGACAACTGGATTAGGGAGAGAATGCAGGTAGAAAAAATAATAAAGGGCATGGAAATCCAAGTGAAAAAGAAGTCATGACATTCTATAAACCATAAACATGTCATTAGAAAGCCTAGATCACCCAAAATAACTACAAACTACGGTGTATTTTCAGAGAGAAAATAGTCACCCATCTCATTGTTAGCCTTCTAATCGACATCAGCTTTGATAATGTAAACAAAACCCACTTTTATATAATTACTGACATATAATGAAATATATTTACTTATTTGCTTTTTGGGGGGGGTCTGGGTAGTGATAAGACCTTTAAAATCTGAAGCACTTCCCATGGAGTCAGGAGAAACAGACAAAAACTCAACAGGGAGATTCATGTCGCCTCGCCCTTTTGCCCAACCTCCCTCTGTCTTTTGAAGTTCAATAGATATCCGCTTAATGTTCGCTTCTTTCAAAACCACTCTGACTGCTGATTGCTCTGAATCACACATTAATAAGCACAGCGGGCCGAACCCCGGCAGCATTGATGTTGTACTTAGCCGTGTTTACTCTCAATCATCTCAATATAGCGTCTGCCGTTCTTCTTCCTGGGTAACTCACTTTAGATTAATTTGCTTCATCCTTTTCAGTGCCATCTTGAATGAAGAAAAACATCAAGGCTCATCAGCAAGAACATGTCGGGCTAATGTTGTACGCACCGTGCTTGAAAAGCTGTCTGGATCGGACCTGGCTTAACCCTTGCAAATATTTTACTCATAAATATTCAAGGTTTGTATTATCACTTCACATTTAAAACAGAAGAGTTGTCAAATGCAGCGCAATGCCAAATTGATGCGTGTGACCAGAGCAAGGTAAGCTTGGTTGAGCTTTTCACAGAATTAGAATAAGGCTTTTCATTGTGAATTTAGAAAAGAGATCTAGATTTAAAATTCAATGAGCGCCTAAGCATCAACTGTACCAAATTGAATTTCAAGCCATTCATTTCCACTCAAACCTTCTCTTAACAAGTCATTTAAAAGGCACATAAAGTTCCCTTTGAAGAGCACAGACTTTTCCATCCTATTCTTTACCTTCCCTTTAAACTGACTAAAAAGTGACATACTTGCTAAAACCTTATTGAAGTATTTATTAGAGCCATTCATTTTTTTAAAGATGCAAAAATGTATGCTTTGCAAATGAAAGTGTGATTTAATCTACGTCCTTCATGCATTAGAATAGCATTAGGCCTACATTTAATTTGTTTCTGATTTTTTAACAACATTCATTGTCTGATGATGCCATCCTTTAGGCGTTCATTTAAGCTTATGTTAGAGCTATTGAAAAAGCATTTTAAGTTAGTAGATATACAGTCTTTTCACTTTAAACTGAATGCCCCCCAACAAATTACACAAGGCCAAGCTACTAAATGCTGCTATGTTTGTGTCTGCCTCCATTTGGTGTTCAGTGTTGTGCCCGATTTATATTATCTCTGTGTAAAGGCTTTTTATTTTGAAAATGCTGGTCTGTCTCTCTAGTGAGTTTCTCTCCTGTGCACAGTGTGAGCTCCGATGTTGCTGACGGTTGTGCTGTTGCGAGAACATTATGTGATTATGGTGGCAGGCCAGGGTAATGTTCCTTGTATGTTTGTATGATGCATTTAAATTGATGATCTGAAACATGGAGGTGTGGGAAGCAAGGGAAGGTGCAAAAACTGAAAACATGTACCCTACATTTTGCTGTGGTTATTCACTTTCTGTCTCTATCATCAAATCTGTCTGTCTGTCTGAAGCAGAAGGCATTGTAGAGTAATGCACACATATTTCAGAGCACTGTCAAATTAAAATGAGCAGTAGTAGCTTTTAACCCATTGACTAGAGAGGTACAAGGAGATAAGAACATAAGAACATAAGAGAGTTTACAAACGAGAGGGGGCCATTCGACTCATCATGCTTGTTTGGTGTCCATTAATAACTGAGTGATCCAAGGATCCTATCCAGTCTGATTTTAAATGTTCCCAAATTTTCAGCTTCAACCACATGACTGGGGAGTTTGTTCCAGATTGTAACAACTTTCTGTGTGAAACAAGATCTCCAAATATCCCCCATTTAAACATGTTTTAAGCTGTAAGATATCACTTAAATTGGGGAAAACAACTTAGAGCAAGATGATGGACTGCACACTGTTTCCAGCACCAATCTTTGATAATGAGAAAAGCATGTCTCAACATATGAAATATAGAACTTGTGCATGAATTTTAAGTGGATCAGGGCAGTAGTACTGTCGTTTATCTGCTGATTACGCCCGTCTGGGTCTTATAGCAATGTAGATTTAAACTCTATGCATTTTCTATCCACATGAAATCCTGGCACTTATTACTTGACTGGTAGATGCATACATCTGCGGATAATGACAGTGTTGTTCTATGAATGTAATCTCTACTATACATTTAAATACATTGTTAGCTCCATGTTAGTAGATCATGTATAACATGCATAAACAATAAGCATATAAATAAGCCTATTCCAAATATTGTCAAAACCTATAAATCAGAGAGATGATCTTCATCAAAGACTGGAATTGTACATTATGTTCATTAAACAGGAGGCCAAAGGAACGTAATCCTGTAACTGTAACCGTGAAGTGTTTTAAGTGATGTCTGACAGGCTAAACTGGGTTTAAATAGAGAAGGTTGATAGGAAATCCCTTTAGTGCCTCCCTTGTCCAAGGGTTGAGGCGCCATTGTTTGACACAGAGACTGCTTATAGGCATTGCACACAACACCTAGCACAAGAGGTAGCAGACTCAAACATATCAGTACCAGGTAGTTTGACCTGGCACATCATTTGTGGCCCGATGGGCAGATTTTTACAGTTCACAACTGAAGGTATTTTGGGGGGAAACTGTTTGGGATGTTAAGGCTCTTTTATAAGGATTTCAATCCCTCCTCATTATGTTTTCCTTGTGCTTTTAGTTAGTCTAGTTGTTTTAGGTTTCATTCGGTCTCTTTTTCATATCTGGGACTAGAATGTCAAAGCAATACTGCAAGGAGGCTACATCACCACTAGAGGGCATAGTTCTCCTCAAACGCAATGGTTATTTGTGTCTTGAAATTTCAATGCCTGGAAAAGCGAATCATAAAAACAAATCAATACATGAGTAACTGTGGGATCCTTATGTGGAGGTTTTAAAGGTCTCATTGTCTTCCTGTACCTCATGTGTGTCCACCTACCTTGGGAGAATGAACATTTACCAGATATGTGTCTTACCTTTGTGTGTGGGCAGTCAAATATTTAAGAAGATTTTTTATGTTAAGTACGTTTTACACAAACTATATTTATTAAAGGAATCTGGATTATTATTAATAATATTTTAATAGTAATAATTCCTATTAATATTATAAATAATAATAAGCTTCACTACTCAATATATACATACATACATACATACATACATACATACATTCACCAACACAGTACAAACACATTAAACCTATTAGGGCTTTGTTCTAGCACGTAATAACTTTGCAGAAAATAAATGGATCAGTTGTGTGGGGTTTCTGTGTGAAATTGCCATAGGCTGTAGTTGGTTTTTATAATTGTGTTCACGAACCCAGCTATTAGTCAGCTGTTGTCAAGGTCTAAGAAAAGTTATGCATTAGAGAAATTGAAAAATAAAAAATAAAAAGTTTTTTTATTAAAGGACCCAAACTACCTTAAAGAAGCCGATTTTGCCTTACAGAGAACGAGAGAAAAAATATATTGCACAGCATTATTCATATCAAATAATTATATTCCAGCCCCCATTATCTGACAGTAATTTGGGACAGGAGTAATGGGAATGTCTCCCAGTCACATCGTTTAAACAAACGAATTCCCTGCAGGTCTAGTTAGGGATAGAAAATTGCAATAATATTGTTATCTCACAGTGAATAACTGTAATAAGGTGTGGAGATTAATAGATGCGGCATCAAGCCTGGTCATTCTCTATAAACCAAGCAATAGTTTAAAGAAAAAGGTGAAAAAACAAACAACTTAACTTTGAAAATACTGCCTGTAGATTGCATGTGGAGGTAACTGATATGCCATGTAACTCTACTTGACCCCAGACAAACGTTATAATATGGAAATCAAGGAACCTCCTGCATTTGTTGTTTGTTGACTGATATATTTTTGTTTATTTAAAGACAAACCTTAACAATATTTTCAGTTGTAGGTTGCATCACTGTTCAAGGTTTCACTGTTATTTAAAGACTCATTGTAGCTTGTATAATCATTAATATTAATAGTAGGATTTTGCACAGACGGAATATAATATCCACCTGTGCCATGTCACATCCTGTCTGAGTATCACTGTATCAGTCTCCTATGTGACTAAAACCAGTCTTGACACAACTGAGTTTCAAAATATCCAGAAAAGGTCTGTAAGAAGACTCTGGTATATTAACAAGAAAATGCCATTTAGTACTTCATATCTTCAGAGCACTAAGAAACAGGGACACCAGGATCGTTCTGAAAGAGAAAGGGCCACGGGGCACATATAGGCTCTCAAAAGGCAAAAAGTCATTTTATTTTGATGTGCAATCACAACACGGCAATCATGAGGATATTTTGATTCCCTTACAACCTCCATCTACATCGAACACCATCCAGACACGACCAGGTTTTACGACCAGGTGCAGTTATTTGCTTGTAGCATCATTGAAAAAGGCATTTCCGTTTTCAGTAAAGTTTGGTTTGAGCTAACTTTAAAAAGTGACATTAACAATAAACCATTTTTGCTTCTGAGGTAACAAAAAAGAAAGAAAAATGTGATCGCAGGCAAGAACTGACATATTTTAAAAAAAGTAATCCGTTTACCTTCTTCTAATCTCTGCACAATACACCGCAAGAAAAAGAATTACCACTATCAAATTCATGCCAGTATGGTAATAAGAAACTTTATTCCACTCTGCATAATTATGTGGAATTTGTGAGATTCAATTTTGTTCTGCAAGGAAAATAATGGGTCTCTCAGGCTAATGAGGTTTGATCTTTAATAAAGGCAGCTGATACTTCCAGTACTGTTGGGCACAAGGAAGAAACAAATAATGGAAACCAAATTACAGGGTTTCTTACCAAGCTAATCCATGGTGGCCAAACAGTGAGTTTGTTAAGACCTCGCTTTATTAACCTCAGCACATTATAGTAGGGTGAATGTACTAAAAACAGAGATTAGTAACACAATGAAACACAAATTACTGTCAAGGTCAGAAAATGTTACATATTCATCTGGGTTTTGCAGGAATTTTAATTTTAAGAAATACACTTTTTGTCTGCAATTTTCATATAAAACACCCTCAGTGTTTAGGCTTTAATATACAGAAGACATTATTATGAACAATATATTTGTTTTTAGGTATGTCAGAGACTGAACATCAGAACAACAAAATAAAACTTATAAGGGTGATTAGGGTGTTGGTGAAGAAAAATAAAGCCATCACAAAAACAAAATAAAAATGTATATGTTGTACTGGTTTGTGGAAATGATTAATAAAAATAAATAAGAATATGAGATGTTGTATAGATGCTTTGGAAAATTGAAAACTTAGCTTTCCATTTATGCTATAAATACATAGAAGCTACTTGAATAACACATTCTCACTTTACTCAACAGTAACCTCATTCCTATAGCAGATAACAGCATGTCCATGAACTTGTAACTCAAAGGAAATTAACCTCAGTGAAAATGCACCTTTTTTTAGGTCCTAGCCATTTTAATTCTTTAATTTATTTTCACCAGGGACAGATAATTCTGAAATATTTTTTGACAAACTGTACTTTTAAGTCACCAGCTCCGAGTGTATGTTTCTGACATCCTAAATAAAGTCGTAACAAGAACAAACCGAAGACTGTGTAGAATGACAAATTTGTCAGCAGTGAAATGTGTCAAAAGCTTATCAGTGCTGTAGGTAGGCCCAGGAATCAGGAGAGGCGCTCTGTTCTGCGGGCGCCGGAGACGGCACGCTTCAAACTTTGAGAACATCTGTCAAAAGCGGTTAGGAACAAAGGGAGAGAAAAAAAATAATAATGCAAACCTCATCTCGTCTGTGAGAATGATCGTGTGGAGGCAGAGGCACTGTTATATACATTTATAAAAACCCTTAAAATAACGGTTGCCATTCCCATAAATCACCGTGCCTGCCGCAGTGATCTTTCTTGCAAATGGTTCTATAAATTATTCAAAAAGGGAACTATTATTCAGTTTTAAACCTACAGCATACTCCTGCAATATGAATCTGGCTCCTTTTCCTCCATCCATTACTGACAAATACATCTGCCATCTGCCGGAATTTTTCATTTATTTCTGCATTTATTTAATTATTTGTTTATTTATTTTCTGCGTCTCCTCTGTCAGCTGCACCCCCTTTTCCTGCTTAATAAAGCCACTACGTCTAGCCTGGCATCATTTCAGGAAACCAGAATGGGCTAGCATGTAAAAACATACACGAAGTTAATGAAAAAAATGAAAAAACATAAAATATAATTAAAATAAAGCAGTAAAGTGTTTTGGGGATCAAAATCATGGTCATGTATGATTAACTCCTGCGAAGTGCTCACAATAAGCAAAGTAAGGAATTATTTGCAATGCTCTGATGTTGTAATAGGTCTTCCCACCTAAAGACGATCAGTCGTGTTGAATCCATTCCTCTTGACAGGTGCTTCCGAGCAGGAGTTTTAAGTGCTAACAGATCATTTCTCCCTTTATTTCTCTCTTTGCTGGAGTGTCAGCAGGTAAGGACAGGGACTCTAAAGGGGCGGCATGCGGTTCTGACATAAAACTACCTGCGTAGGACACCAGAAGACAAGGTGGGCTCCTCCTTTCCTGACTGCCTCTCTCTGGTCTACAGCCGTCTCAATAACTTGCTTTTCTTGGACAGTTGCTTTAACTTGCATTTAATGTGGCGATTCATATTTTGTGTCTGGGGTGGTTTCATGTAGTATCTTTCAAGATGGCCTATACACTCATGTTGCCTTTATAATAAATATGATATTTATTTATTTATTTGCTGGTGGGTGGGGGTGGCGGGAATGTCAAATGAAACCTGTCAAATGTAAAAGCAGAAAGCAGTACCGTGGAATGGAAAATCAACAATAATGACACACACAAAAATAAGAAAAAATGATATTAATGAGGTGTTACACTGAGTAATAACATTGTATGAGCTCCCTGATAGAAAACACACTCCCCTAATAGCATCTGCAATTATCTTCATTAACATTAATATCTAGGCAGAGCTGTCACTGGTGCGCCTGGTGCTCAAATCGGTGGCATATTTCTTCTGACTGGAAGAACTGGAGCCGTGCCTTAACAACCACCCGAGTGTAACAGGCCAAAAGCTCAAAATGCATCCTGTAATCCACAGTTCTGTCTTAGGGCTGCACTTTTAGGATCACTTGAATTTGTGATTGTGTGTCCCTGTGTGTCCTGTAAGTGGTCCATTATTTTGGTGCCACTCAATAAGTATTTTCCTGCATTAGTGGGTCACTGGTCTTTTGTAAGCTCTTTATCTCATTGCACAGTACATTATTGTGTCCCATTTTAACTGTGCTGGGAGCCCGAGCCATCTGAAACCTTGCCTCACCACATGCTGCACTGTATGCCTGGCCGTTCTGCTGCTTTCCAAGCTGAACCTGGGTAGCTTGGCCAGCATCGTTTAAGTAAAATGTTTGCAGTCTCTCAGTATCTCAGTTTTAGCATAGTCCTACCACCATTATTATTATTATTATTATTATTATTATTATTATTATTATTATTATTATTATTATTATTATTATTATTATTAATGGTTTTGTAATGGACTGTTCAAGGCAGGGAACAAGGGTTAATATAGTTTTTATTTTCCACTTGCCTCTGTGTTACCCCCCGCACAGTGCTAAATGAATTGATAGAAGAATGAAATCTGATGATCGTTAGATTTGAGCTGAAGATATTTTCTAGAAGCCTTCCCAATTTAAGAAAAGAATTGTAATGCAAACACGGATGCATTTAACTACTTTAAATAGTATTAGTGTTAATTTGCTGAACCGAATTAACAGTCATAATTTACTGTTGATTAAAATTCTCACAACACAAAAAGTCTAAAAACACCATAGTTAACTATAATGGCTCTTCACTAACACATAAAGAAAGAAAATAATCAGTCTTGGTTAACAAATAATGAAAAAAAAAAATGTCTCTAAAAACCTTTAAATGCAAGGACTGTAAAATGTTAAAGATGTTTGTGTGCAAAAAATATAAAATATTAATGCAGAGCAAGTAATGAAAGCTCATTTTTCTAAAAACTCAGGGATATTGAAATTTAATTTGAATGTTCTCATTCTTAATGAAATGTGGGAGCTCAAGCAGAACCTGGTGTATGTTGTGATTTTCTAATCAAATGGGTTCCCTCTACAGCACTATCACAGCTATTTTCATTCGAAATAGAAAACCTGGAATACATTTTAGTACACCATTCCTTCTAATGCAATATATATATATATATATATATATATATATAGAGAGAGAGAGAGAGAGAATACAGCATATTTTGGCTACTTTGAATAGCATCCTCTATGCATGTTGATTTTGTTATGTCATGTAAAATATTTGCTTTGAAAGCATAACTGATAACTATATAAATGATCTCAAGTTTGGCCCAAATTCTCTGTTTAGCCGAGAGAAACCCAAGGCCACAGAGAACCAACTTATATAAGGCCTATTCAGTGAAAAGAAAGCTGGACTGATCTTTATTCCCCAGCTTGGATCCTCTGCAGAACAGTTCTAATAACTCCACAGCACTCTCAACCTTTAGCTGTGAAGTTTCCAGTTTATAAGAACAAATATAAATGGATGTATTAATCTTTTTTCACCTGGAATTGGTGTACACTGTTAAAATAAATAAATCTGCCTGAGAGCATGAAAAGGCGCGCTCCAGCTGGGCTGTGATTAAATATCTGCGGGGCAAACCCCCATGATGTAGATAAATGACTTCCCCTGCATACCCCAGTACCCCCCTAAGCAATGGCTGCTCCATGTGTGCACAGATGTAAGAGGCCTAGCTAGACAGAAAATAACTGAACATTATGCAAAATTGCCTTCTCAGAGACCCCTGTGATGTACATTTTCATATTTTCATGCTTTTAAGATTCGCTTTGAAAAATGGGGAGCTCCAATGGCCGAGTCGTCGGCGATGTGAAACGTGAGCTCCATCGAGTTCTTCAAACAAGTCGGGAAAGAAACAAGAAATCGTCAGCGTCGTATCTGACATCCAGACGTGAAATGGTGATTTGGTGGAGGAAATGGCTGGGCCTAACTGCTTGTGTGTGAAACATTGCTGTGGTAGTGAATGCGTTTGCTCCAAAGCCCTCACTAACACTTTGACCATTTCAAGAAATAAAATCCAAAAGCTGTATCTGTGTTAATGCTAGGATTTGTTTCAACACAGAAGGGGGTGGACAACTGTGAGCCAACCTGTGGAACAAACACACACACACACACACACACACACACACACACACACACACATACTATGGATAGATGTAAATACACACAGCTCTAAACAGACAGTTATACACTATACATACGGCACATAAAACCATGTAAATGCAAATATTTGCCGAAACTAACTTCCTCGGGAAAGAAAACCCTTTCAAGTGTCATTGCATTTCAAAGAAAACACCAAGAGCTGCTAAGGGCCTTTAACATAATCAAGGGTCCTGCAAGCACTACGAATACATTATCAGACATCATCAGCCTGGATATTACTTTTGAGAAAGAAGTGCTGCAAACTGAATTTCGCTGGCCAGTGTGGTTACATTACCATTAGCTTTTCCTGATATATATTTATTTAAATTTGTATTCTTTTTACAGAATGAGGTTAATGTTTCCTAATTTAATTTTTGGTCTCACTGGAGTAGGAAATCATTACTGTGTTTCAGGGGTGGTTGAAAACATGCTTTTGAAAATAATCAAAAAAATAAACGAGCAATATATACACACACACACACACACACACACACACACACACGCATACATACATACATAAAACTATTTGCAGATCCCTACAAATTCATATTTATAAAAATAGATATTTCTTCTTCTTTTATCTCCTAACAGTGGCATTAAAGAGAGAGCGGAAGAAACAGTGACGGTGTTGTAAATCAGATTTGGTGATTCGGGGCGCTGTCTATAAATCCACCCCTGGAGCGACAATGAGATACTGCCGAGCCGGGCCATTAGTATTGGAGGCACGTTTCTCTGGCCCGGCTCTCGCTGGCTGCTTGTGGGTGTGCGCTGGCCTGGGAAAGATGAATGCTCCTCAGTGCCAGGGCGTGAAATCAAATAAGTGCACCTTTACTCAGACACACTGATAGTGCCTTTTGGGGTGGACGGGGACTTTGTCTAAGTCATTCTCATTTTTCAAGTGAAAGGTGGATGATAGTTGCTATTAAAGGGTGTACATAGTTTAGTTAAATAGTTCTCTTTCTCACTCTCTGTATTTTATACAAACGTTCCCACTTAACAATGAAAGAAAACCATTGCCATTATAGCTAATTATCACAGTTAATAGGCATACTCAAAGAGCTGGGTCAGAATAGGCCTTTGTTCTTGATAATGGTTTATTTTTTGCAAGAAGACCACAGAGAGCGTTGACATCCATTCTGAAAATTGTACTTCAGGTCAATATTCCCCTGTGCCAAAACTGATGATATTGTGTTGCTTGATTTTTTATTTTTTATTCCGGCATCCATTATGGTGTACCCGCAAAAGACAGAGCATAAAGAAGTAAAGAATCCTACATTGTTGTGAATGCGTAGCCACAAACAGTGGCAGTGAATCGATGTTATTCAGTCATTCATTTAGCAAATTAAACATGGTTTATTCAACTATTGTTATTTATGGATGATGAATTTTTGAAAAATTGTGTATGCAGATCCATAGCAAACTCCATGGATAATTAACTGGAATCTGTATACAGATTCCAGTTAATTATCCATGGGGTTGTAGCAAGTGTTGTCTGAATTCGAATAATTGAAATCTAATCTTTACTACTGCTTGTAGTGTATTGTTTAACACGTACCACAACAAACAGTCACTATTTCTTCAGATAGGAGGGGGTTGCGATGATTCTGCAGGTTGTCAAAAGGAAAAGCAAAACAGTAACGTAAATAAAAAAAATAAAAGCCCACTAATATTGATGCTAGATTGTATCAAATCAAACTGAGCGATGATATCCCACAAGGAAACTGTAATTATGTGTGCTGTCTGTATCTCTACACTGCTACCATTATACTTGCCTCTGGCAACAGATAGGATTAGGGCCACATTTATGTATATATGCCGGTTTATATAATCTTATATTTGATCATATAATCAGTCTCAGAGGGATAAACCATTTCATATGTTTACAATGTAATAACCTGGAGGAGCTGAGCTTTTACAGAAATCACTGCGAGGCATTTCCACTGGAATCTGAGTGCCCAGAACTGTGACAGTGATGTGAAGCAGGCTACATGTTCTTATCAGGGGTTTCCTATAGCTTTGTTTGACAGTTTACCAGTGCAGATCTTTGACCAGCTTTATAATTCCTCTCTAATAATAAGATGTCTCACACACAGCTTTTTTAAGTCTGCTTCAGTATTATGCGTATTGAGTCCTGCATAGAAGTCATGAACCCTGAAAACACCTGCACTCTCACTGGCATGTGCTAGTGATCGGAAAGGTTTGAAAGGTTTGAATGAAACAAATCCGTCTCCCACACAAGAAACAGGACTAATATAAATTAGATTATGTCTACTGTCTAAAATTCTAAAAAGAGATTTACAATTGTACTGTCTCTGCTTTTTAGAGTAGCATAACATTCTTGAAAAACTATTACATAAAGTGCCTGCCGTACAATGAGCTGACCTGCATGAAGCCAGAAAATATCTAATTAAACTAACTTAATTGATTATACAGTAGGATGGCTAATTAAGGCGAGTGCAAGGATGATCGTAATTGATAATCAAATCGAGCGCCGGCCCTGTGCGAGTCAGGCTCTTTGCTTCAAAATCCTAAATAGGGTACATCTGGTTTGCAAATACAAGACATGCTGTAATAATGTTCTCTTCTCCTTCCCCTAAAAATAAAGCGTTCATGTCAGTGTGTAGGCCATTGTGCTGGTTAACCAAGCGTTTAACGCCACGACTGCTATCAACTTAGTGCTGTCATCTCTGCATCTGCACTGGATATAAGCACTCCGATGACAGCTGCAATCCACTGGAAAGCTTAACAATTTACAGGGCACCTTAGACCTGAGATTTATACTGCACTGTCAATTCCCACAGACCTGATGATGTAAGCATTTCAACGTCGGCCGCAATAATTCATAATGATTTTCTACTGGTTAATGCTACTTTGTTTCTCTTACTGTGTTTTATTGTTTTAGCCTTAGTTTAAAATTGTGGATTAAATGCAAAGATTCAAGAGAAATATAACATATTAGTACAGCACTGCTTGTTGAAGAGTAGTTGACAGATTGCCAGTGTGAAAAGATTCTCTCTCTCTCTCTCGCTCTCAATTAAAATGAAAATGTTTTTTGTAAGTTCAGTACAGTGCAGCAAATGATAGCAATATCTACCAAACACCTACTAGCATATATATCTTATAATGATATGGCCACACAATAAGGCAACTGACAGGCATTCATTCAGAGCATGTCCTACTGATTATTGTATTGTTTTGGAAATCGATGGATAGATAGGACCAGTGTATAGGTGTGCAGATACTACTTATGAAGACAATGCATCTGGTGTAATATTTACTTGCTGGATATAAACCCTCTTTTCTTTTTTGATACCTCTATTATTCTACCACAGATAAGTCTATAAAGGAAGCCATTGAAGTCTTCCGGCAGGATTAAGGGCTGTTGAAACTAAAGGAGGGAGTAGTTGAGAGAGAGTGAAACCTTTGACAATTGCAAAGCATTTGTGTTCAGCAATTCTGCAGATATGTGGCTTTTGGGGTTATCAGTGACTCCTAAGCCCCAAGAAGGCCAGTATGAGAGACCAAACAAAGACAGATTTTACCTTTGAGACGGTCAGATAACAAGCTTGTGTACTGAATTGAGAGAATTTGGCTTCCCTGGGACCATTGTTGTCGCCAACTGGGACGACATTATTCTGTATATAAAACAATAGCAATGAGAAATTGCTTTTCTCTGGCTTCCTGAGATCTGGAGCCGGTCTCTGCCTTTGAAACAGTATTTAAATCCAGTGGGTAACACATGTTTTTCAATCTGGAGAGAATGCCCTTCACATGATATTTTCTCATTTACAATTTACAAAAACGAAAAGAAAAGTCAGACAAACTTAAGAAATGCTGACTGACAAATGCTGACATTCACAAAGAAACTATTCTGCTTGGTCTATCAATAACATCCCGAAGAACAGCATTTGCATTAAAGCTTAAAAAATTCAGAAAATCAATCGGAATCATGCACAGAATTGTGTATTCAGCAACTGGCAGAAGGATAACCCCTGTGCTTTCCTGCGTGCTACATCCTTTCCTTAAGGTGAATTCCTGTTTGTAATGCAGGCTGTAGGGTGCCTGTTTACACCCTCCTTTCAACTACATATCCCCAGCTTTAGCATCTCTTTACCTTATTGACTAAGGGTATGATGTTGTCACTGCTTGAGGATTAAAGTCTTAAGCCCATCCATAAGAACAGGGACTTGTCAAGGATTTGCTAAGCAGCCGAAGCCTCCAACTACTAGTTGAAAGTACACACCTACAGAATACCAAAGAGCACAGTTGTCCCAATGTCATTTCAATATCATTTGGCTCTGGCAGACCGAGAACACATAGCAGTCCGCATTTATAATCAGCAGCTGCTTATCAAAGTGCGAGACACCTTTTTTTAGAGAGGAAAATCAGTTGCATTAAATTTGCCAAAATGAAACATCCCCGTTTAGGTGACCCCTTTTAACATTACCATAGGCACTGCCTTTTTCTATGTATTTCAGATCAGAAAACAACTGATAAAGCTGCACTGAAGACTGAATGGTAAATCTGACCGTACGTAGCATCAGCGAGACACGTGCCGTTTCATTAGAATCAAAAGACTTATACAGTTTTTCATGGGCCTGCTTTGCCAAAATTAGCAATGTCTGGATCATCAGTACACAGTGAATTGCTATCCATTCTGCATCTTCAATGGACGGCAATGTTGTTTCTCACACTATGTGGCATAAACCCTGAAAAAACACCTCAAACCACCTTGTTTGAGCTTACTAACAGAAATTAAACTCGCCTTAAAAAAATAAATAAACCCAGTGAACAGAGCAAGCTGTCCCCTAGCAATGTGAAACCATTGTCTTTGCGCCCGTGTTTGTCTCTGTGTTTAATCTGTTTTAAAGCCTAATAGAAAAGAGATTTACTCTGTTTACTCTGATGATAGATCAAACACCAGGAACATAGCTGTGCACACAAAATGTAAATGATGTGCCCCTAATGATGAATATTGAGTAGGTAAGCATGCCCCCAGAACCCCCATGCAGATTACCTGCCCAAAGACTTTGGAGTAATTATTATTCATGTTTACAAACTTTCATCTCCCGAGAATCTGCTTCATAAGGGCTACAAATGAGCTGCATTTATAATCGCCAAACGCAGTTTTAGTAGAAAGCTGGGCATGCATTTATTCATGGCGACCACACAAAATGAAGCTCACCTCGCACGGCCCCAGAGCAGGTATTTATGAAGACATTTCCCCACTAGATTACAATAATATTACCATTTTAAGCTGGCGTAAGCGCAACTCAGCCCCCGTCGCCAGGCTGCATTCGTTCTGCATTCGTTTACATCTCATTTGGGCGCGTGCTGTCTGTGCAGGTAAAGAATCACACTTTTCTTATTCCCCCAAGACCCTTAAAAAGACATTTGTGGTGCTACAGATTGTTCCCCTTCATCTTAGCAAAGGCTGTCTGGGTCCCGTATGGAATGCAACAGCAGGCCAAATCCCCATCTACCCTGCAGCGAGCTCTCGCAAACCCCCCCGAGGAACAATGCACAAGAGGCAGTCACATTCAACAGACTGGAGAATGAACAAGCTCTGTGTGCTATTGATCGAAGATGTGTACTCCAGGGCTAATTCTGCAGAAGTGTGTGTGTGTGGGGGGGGGGCTTTTCCTGAAAGGAAAGATTAAATCTGCCATAAACTAACTTCACACTCCTTTAATTAACCTTCTGCCCTGCTCAGCTGCATTTTAAAATAGATGTTAGTTTAGAACAGGGTTCGCTAATTGCATACTGTACCAAAGTAAGGGCATTAGATGAATATTTGTGATTACAATTCACAGTCTGAATCATTAATATTTCTTGGTTTTGTGGATGTCTTACATACTTCAAATGGTTATTCATCACAAAGATTTTTTTAAAATAATTTAGTCATTTATATAGTACATTTCTAAAATGATGCCTGCCAACACTGTGGAAAAAAGTGATATCTTAATTATCCAGGACTGTCACATGTTAATGTTATGCGATGCAGGTCCCAAGATGTTGTCAGACCCCGGCACACGCTTCAGCAAGTTATCCAGTAGCCTATGAAAGACATTCATGGTGCCAGTTGGCATGAACAGTATGTTCTTGAAGAACTTGTTCATTTATCAAAACAAAATGAAAGAGTGTATGCTTGTCTGCATCAAAGCACTCAGAAGGAAAACTCAATGAAATGAGTGACATTTATAAGCAATATTAGCATTTTCTTATTATGCTGATATTCCTATAGGGAAAGCCTTTTTATTTCCACACAAAAGACATCACTTCTTCTCAGTATCTCAGGCACACATACCTCAAGTGAATGTTACATTTCTGATTTTTGCGTTTAACTTTATAAGGGGAGAACCAAAAATGTGTGTGGGGGTTACACCGCATATTTGAATGATGATTTCCAGAGACTAGACTAACAGTTTCATATGTGAAAACTGACAATTGCCATCTCTTGTATTTGCCAATTTATTTTGATTAATAATACAAATGATTAGTTATCTCATTCAAACACAAAGGCAACAAACATACACTCACCTAAAGGATTATTAGGAACACCTGTTCAATTTCTCATTAATGCAATTATCTAACCAACCAATCACATGGCAGTTGCTTCAATGCATTTAGGGGTGTGGTCCTGGTCAAGACAATCTCCTGAACTCCAAACTGAATGTCTGAATGGGAAAGAAAGGTGATTTAAGCAATTTTGAGCGTGGCATGGTTGTTGGTGCCAGATGGGCTGCTCTGAGTATTTCACAATCTGCTCAGTTACTGGGATTTTCACGCACAACCATTTCTAGGGTTTACAAAGAATGGTGTGAAAAGGGAAAAACATCCAGTATGCGGCAGTCCTGTGGGCGAAAATGCCTTGTTGATGCTAGAGGTCAGAGGAGAATGGGCCGACTGATTCAAGCTGATAGAAGAGCAACTTTGACTGAAATAACCACTCGTTACAACCGAGGTATGCAGCAAAGCATTTGTGAAGCCACAAGACGTACAACCTTGAGGCAGATGGGCTACAACAGCAGAAGACCCCACCGGGTACCACTCATCTCCACTACAAATAGGAAAAAGAGGCTACAATTTGCACAAGCTCACCAAAATTGGACAGTTGAAGACTGAAAAAATGTTGCCTGGTCTGATGAGTCTCGATTTCTGTTGAGACATTCAGATGGTAGAGTCAGAATTTGGCGTAAACAGAATGAGAACATGGATCCATCATGCCTTGTTACCACTGTGCAGGCTGGTGGTGGTGGTGTAATAGTGTGGGGGATGTTTTCTTGGCACACTTTAGGCCCTTAGTGCCAATTGGGCATCGTTTAAATGCCACGGCCTACCTGAGCATTGTTTCTGACCATGTCCATCCCTTTATGACCACCATGTACCCATCCTCTGATGGCTACTTCCAGCAGGATAATGCACCATATCACAAAGGTTGAATCATTTCAAATTGGTTTCTTGAACATGACAATGAGTTCACTGTACTAAACTGGCCCCCACAGTCACCAGATCTCAACCCAATAGAGCATCTTTGGGATGTGGTGGAACGGGAGCTTCATGCCCTGGATGTGCATCCCACAAATCTCCATCAACTGCAAGATGCTATCCTATCAATATGGGCCAACATTTCTAAAGAATGCTTTCAGTACCTTGTTGAATCAATGCCACGTAGAATTAAGGCAGTTCTGAAGGCGAAAGGGGGTCAAACACAGTATTAGTATGGTGTTCCTAATAATCCTTTAGGTGAGTGTATATTGGGGAAGGGGGCAGATCTTGGAACAAAATGTCTCCTTTATAAAGTTATCCCAGGTCTATACAGGACATTTCACACTGTACTGCCACTGTCCATGTAACACTTAGAACAGGGGATGTGCCAACTGACTGGAAGATGGCAAATGTCATACCAATCCACAAGAAAGGGGACAAAACTAAGCCAGGAAATTACAGACCAATCAGTCTCACCTGCATCACTTGTAAAATGTTGGAAAAAATGATTAGACAGAAAAAAGAGGAGCATCTTAATGAAAACCATATTCTTGGAGATAGTCAACATGGGTTTAGATGAGGCAGATGATGTCTTACTAATTTATTAGAATTTTTTGAACATGCAACTGCAGCTGTAGATCACATGAAAGCATATGATATGATATACTTAGATTTTCAGAAAGCTTTTGACAAGGTTCCACACCAAAGACTGATCCTCAAATTGGAAGCTGTAGGCATTCAGGGTAATGTAAGTAGATTGATTATGAACTGGTTGATGTATAGGAAACAGAGGGTGTCGATTAGAGAAGTCGCTTCTAACTGGAGTGAGGTTGTCAGTGGAGTTCCACAGGGATCAGTACTAGGGCCTTTGCTTTTTCTAATTTATATTAATGATCTGGACTCTGGGATAGTTAGCAAACTTGTCAAATTTGCAGATGATACTAAAATAGGTGGCTCAGTAGATACAATCTCGGCAGCACAGGTTATTCAAAGGGACTTAGATAATATTCAGTTGTGGGCCGATGCCTGGCAAATGAAATTCAGTGTGGACAATTGCAAGGTACTACATGCAGGTAACAAAAATGTCCACTATAATTACACTATGGGAGGTACAGATCTAGACGAAGTAACTCATGAGAAAGATCTAGGAGTCTATGTGGACGCCTCACTTTCTCCATCCAAACAATGTGGGGAAGCAATAAAAAAGGCAAACAGAATGCTAGGGTATCTTGTCAAAAGTGTAGAATTTAGGCTCCACACTTCAAGAAAGATATCGCTGCTCTAGAGGCAGTTCAGAGGAAAGCAACCAGACTTATTCCAGGTCTGAAGGGAATGTCCTACTGAGAGACTGAGGGAACTGAACCTTTTCACCCTGGAACAGAGAAGACTACATGGGGACTTGATCCAAGTCTTCAAAATCATGAAGGGCATCGAGCACATCAAACCAGGAAAACAGGAGACACTTCTTCACACAGAGAGGTGTCACAATCTGGAACAAACTCCCCAAATAGACTGGACAGGATCCTTGGATCACTCACTTTTTAATGGACACCAAATGAGCATGATGGGTCGAATGGCCTCCTCTCAATTGTAAACTTTCTTATGTTCTCATGTTCTTCTTCTTTATCCTACATTCTCTTTTCACGTATCTTCCCACAATCCAGCTATGTGTCATACTCCCAGTTTTCTGTCCTCTCCTTTTACACTTTATCACAATAAATGTGCATGGTACATTAACATGGTTTTAGCATGCATGTGCTTTGATCCATGCTTTACAATGATCTAATTTCAGTTCCCTGCACCTTACTGTGGTTTTACCATGTTATACTATAGTAAGCCTATAGGCTTCAGTTCCTCACTCATGAACACATTTTTGTGCAGAGAAAGGTATGCTGATGGAGCTTTAGCTACTTGTGTCCGTTTGTATTTCTTGTTTTCTTTTGCCCTGTGTTCAGACCCTGTAACAGACAATGCACTCCGAACTAGTGAACAGCCCTAGGGATCCGAGTCCCCCATGTTTCAATTACTCCGGAGTCAGTACCACCGGCTCCCCCTGGGCTGCAGATGTGGCAGTGGGATGATCTGATTCCTGATGGTACTGTGCGGGCCTGGGGGAGATTAAGGACTGATACTCCAGAAATCAAAATCCAATTGGAAATAAATCTGCCCTCTGCCCCTGCCAGCTCTGCGACTACAAGCCACAAGGAAATAATCAATTCCGGCCGACCTCACAACTTAATCAAAACTCACACTGCCCGCCATCTCACAGGGACTTCAGGAGGACACACCGAAATAATCATAATGTATAGTAGGGGGTGATTTTACCAATGAAAGGCTCAGTGCCCTCTGGTTTCCTTAGATTGTTAAGCATGAGGTAATGGAAAGACAGAGCGAGGTTCTGGGCAGGAAGGAATACACGACGGCAAACTTTGAGGCATGTAGGCCTGGCCATATTTAAATATGCAGCCATGTAACTGTGACAAAACACCCAGTGCAAACTAATTAGACCCTCCACAGTGGGCTGCAGGGTGCAGGAGTGTTGTGTGTAATATTGTAGGGCTCGATAGAATAGACTAGAAATGCCTGCCACCTTAAACATAATGCCAGGCAGACAGATCTAAATGGAGATGCATGTCCAAACAGATGAACACATATTTGATCCAACTGTGATGTAGTACTGTAGGTTCTTTCTCCAAACCCAAACTCCCACTATATAATCAGGGATTCCAGGTTCTTCATTTCTACTGGTTTGTGTTTCACACCCTGCAAGCCGTCATTAATTTGTGTACGTTCTGCGGTATGGCAAACTCATTAGAGAAATCGCAGTGTAATCAATCGACAGGAACGATGCACTGGAGACCAGTTTTGGAGACAGAGAGAGAACAATCTCAGCATTCCCTCACAGCACAAACTCTGAGCCAGGTTATTATTTTATAAGTTTCTCTTCACCTTTAATTTGGTTCCCAGTGGAAACACAGTTTAAAGTTGCGCAGCGTCGAGGATTTGCTGAGGATTTATTTTAGCTACATTTTAGAACACTTCAGGTTTTTGCGACCCGTGCCAGGACACGTAATTGGACAGACTGTGGGGTCTGGATTGAGAGAGTTTCCTAAATTCCATTAAGTGGACAACATGATGCTTCTACTGATTAGTTTTACATTTTTATTACATTTGGTTATGTCCTGCTTTCAGGCAAATACAGTAATTAATCAATGCATTATAAACGGATTTGTCCTTGATCAGAAACGTATGTTGTTTGTTTTTAATTACAAAAGTAAAATATCTGACAAGTAAAGTATTGGGTACAACAGAAAGCCTTTATTCTTGTCTTTAAAAAAAAAAGTTGATTCACTGAAATCAAAATAATAATATTACACCTGGCTAGCTGTTAGATACTCACATCTATTCTACAGAAACAGAATGAAGAGATCTTCACTAGCACTAGAACTAAATTCTGATACCTCTTTAACTTCAATCCAGATAACTCCAGGCTCAGCTCAGGGGAAAAGGGTAGCTGTAAATCAATGAATAAGATCAAGAAAGAAGGCAGCCCAGATGATATTTGTTAACATCCTACACACTGTCATACTTTTTGCAGCGCATATTATTACCTACTGGCATGCATTGCAGGGAAACAAATAAGACTCCCACTGCGAAACAATTTGATCTATCTTACCCTATTATGAGCTGCAGGCTTTTACAAATTGGACAGATGAAACACCATTATTTTAACTCGGGTTCATCTATGCAAATGTACCACAGAAAGAAAGAAGGTACATGCTTGAAACATTGAGCACCCTGTACTCTGATATAGAAGAGCCTGCAGCTTGAAAAACATAACATCGATCAACCTGCTCTATGAGAGGAATTATATTTCCACTCTTGGTATTTACTTTTGCAATACTCTTTCAGAAACAGCTTTAAAAATAGTGCAGTAATGGGAAAGACACAGGATAATGGAAGCGTCATCTTCATCATCATCAAAGTCATCAACAACATCATTCATGTCATCAAAGTCATCAACAACGTCAAAGTCCTCAACATCAACAACATCAACCTGTAAAGTGAAATTACAAAAGAAATGTAATTTAAATGAAGACGAAATGATAAAACAGAGGATACAGGTTTTTTGTTGTTGTTGTTTTTAACATTGGGTAACAATCCTCACAGCCAAATCCACACTTGATTGGAAAAAAATCATTAAAGTTTCATGAGAAAAAGAACAAGGAATGAGTTTACACACTTTCAGTCACCTGCAGTTTATGAATTTACCATTTGAAGAGTTCCAATAACATCAACTGTAAGTAACTCAAGGAGTACATTTACATATCTAAAAAGTACAAAGTAGACAGTGAAAACAGACTGTTCAATTCCAAGATCATTTTTGTTTTGTTCAGCTCCGAAATTATAATGCAAAAAAATTTGCGTGTTGTGCATACAAACAGTAGCAGTCTAGAAAACTACAAATGTTGACATTTTGAAACAAAGCACGGCAACTTTAACAACACTTCTCTCCTAAGTCAAACACACGCAAAGATAAAATAAGCTTAATTTCTTTATGGCACAACTGTGTCCTTGTGATCCATAAAACCACATCCATCCAGGAAAATGCAACAGCAGCAACCCTTCATGTTGCAATGTGTCTTGAAAAAAGCAAATATCCTTCAAATCCTAGAGCTTTTAAAATCGTGTGCTAAAGACATTTAAGCAGTGTTAAATCATGACGGAAAAACAAAACAATATCTACCAAACGAAGTCTTATCAAGAGGAGCTATTCTGTCTGATTCCTATGGATGGGTTACTGGTGAAGTTTTTGAAGAATGAAGCACATTTAAAAAAAAAAGCATTTGGATCATCACAAAATTTGTTGTTACCGGCAGGGCTCCATCTGTGCGTGGCTCTCAGAGCAGTTACACCCCTGCAAACTGCAATCAAGCATAGTGACAGCCTGGATAAGATTATGCAAGAACTTTAAAAGCATTGGGGGGAAATGGGGGGGGGGGTATTTGTGGCATTTTAATAAGAATCTGTCTAGGTTTCTATGGGTTTCAGGATAATAAGAACATAAGAACATAAGAAAGTTTACAAGCGAGGAGGAGGTCACTCGTTTGGCATCCATTAATAACTAAGTGATTCAAGGATCCTACCCAGTCTATTTTTAAATGTTCCCATATTTTCGGCTTCAACCACATCACTGGGGAGTTTGTTCCAGATTGGGACAACTCTCTGTGTAAAGAAGTGTCTCCTGTTTTCTATCTTGAATGCCTTGAAGCCCAATTTCCATTTGTGTCCCTGGGTCTGTGTGTCTCTGCTGATCTGGAAAAGCTCCTCTGGTGTGATGTGGTAGATGTCTGAGGAGGATTGAGCAGTACAGGGAATTCAACCTCTGCACAGTGAGTACATGCATTGTGGCTCACCTCCTACAATGAAACCCCCTTCAAACATTCTGTGTTCATGTTTTTATGGTTTTGTCTCCTCGAAAAGCTGTACTGCCACATACAACCCAGCAGGGGTCACTCTCACCTGGCTCTGCTCCCTGGACAACTGATGAAAGCAGCAAGGAAAGCTTTTTGACTTTACAGTTATAGGCCAAAATGAAGGAGGAACATGGCTGGCTTCAAAACTTAAGATCTTTTAGTTTAATACAGAGCTTTCATGTCCAGGTATGATAAAGACTACAACAGAAACTAAGCCAGTAAAATCTTTAAACATGTTCTTTGCTAACAGCTGGCAGTTTGTGTAATATATTTTAGCATGAATTTAAAACTATTTCTTTAATGATGCTAGACACAACTGTCTCGGCAGTAATAAAGATACATTTATTTATTTTCTGCAGGAACAGCACACTGACACACACTTCGGTTTTGCGGTTTAATTCATTCCCTGTTGCTCAATGAATTATTTTCCCGTTTTCTTTTATTTTCCTAAATTTGCGATGTTATTAGTTTTTAACAATAGTTTTCTACAATGATGGCAGATTAATTTCCCTTGGCACGTAACAGAGCAATAACTTCATCCCAATTACAGTACTAATATTGCCATCATATGTTTTTATTTGTTTTCCCTCCACAAAATCAGTTTATGAGACGCTCAATCTTACGTTTATAAAGGGCACTGTATATGCAGTGTGCCACCTGCATCACAAACACTCGGTAACAGGGTTTGTCCTGTGATTCTTTTAAATTCAGTTTTCTGCTGTTAATTCGTCATTCTGAATCTTTATTCTAGGTGCTGAGGGAACTTTTGAAAAAATACGTAAAACTGCACCAGACCTATTTTATGACACTGCTTATTTCAACAACTACACAACAATACACAGCCACAATTAGATTAGGTTTATTATGCAATGGTGTACAAATATTTTAAATGCACCAAAATTGCCAATACAGTGGCTTTAACCAGCTTGCCCTGTTAGGCTAAATCATTGTACAGTTTACTAACCTTTGCAATGCATTCATCACTACCTTTTCTAGCTAGAAAAATGTTAAGATAAAACCTGAACATGCTACTTAGAACCAATAATTAACTTGGGTATCAAAATGTATTCTAGACTACATATAAAATCATTAGTTTTTTTCTTATGCGATTGGTTCATCGATTTGGAATTAGGGTCTCTTAGAATCATGCAACTAGGTAGTATAATTCTTGTTATCCATGTTATCCTTTTGACAAATGTCTGTACCTTTAAATCAATTTACCTACTATACTTTATCTTCTCTAATATAGATATATATTTAAGTATTTGAGAGTATGGAGCTGCATGAAATCACGACAGTGAATGAAATTGGGTTCACTAGCTGCATCCTGTGCTACAAGTTGTTAACTGCTGAGGGAACTTTGGAGAAGATCGGTGCGGCATAAATCAAATTATATGTCAGTAGCACCGAAAAAGCTGATTGAAGAGAAAATAGTTTTTAATCTGTTTAAGGCTGCCTGGGACCAGCTGACCATCCACCTGAAGCATGAAGTCTTTTCAGCACATGAAGACCTGTCTAAAAATAACACTCTCTAATAAAGGCCACTCCATTTACTCAAAGAGAGGAAGATAAAATCTAGGAAGTTAAATAAATAAAATGATTGAAGGCAGAGACATCCTTTTGTGTGTGGTGATAGCCTTGCACATAGAATTACCAGAGATTACAGACCAGGGTTTGGAAAGGCTTCAAGATAGGAATTTGTGATCTAATTTAGTTCCCGGTGATTGAATCTGTAGACTTACTGTGTGTTCTCAAGAACTAAAAAGGGTAAAATGCGGTCTCCACAACGCAGTAGCAGGGTTCATATGATTCTTCATGCAACGATGAAACCATATCTCTTTGGTCTGTCTGTTATAAGTATAAAATTAAAATGAATTAAAATGCAATGTTATTTGTAAGCCAAGACCTCTGTGATGAATTAGGCTGACATTTAAGTCTGAAAAATGCATGACATTTCATTTCCTCACACATATAACTTTAATTTTATTTTAATGCATGTGTGGACCTCAAAACCTCCTTACGGGATGTTTAAGAACACAGGTTTCTCTTCTTAATGAAACATTGAGAAGCTGGGGCCACATAGTGCACCCCAAATCTTGGTACATTTGCCTGCCAGTAGCCAGGGTGGCAGCAGCTACCCTATTCCAGGAACTTTCCCTTTATAGGAGAAAGGAGAGAGGAATGTGAGAGAGAAGCTACTGTTTCACTCCCTCTCCCTTCGTTCTCACACAGTGGCAGTTCCATTAGTGCGAGTTGTGCTCTCAAATTAATTAAAATGAAATGCTCAAGGCCTGATCTGGGAAAAATTGAAAACATATTTGTCAGATACCATGGGCAGCCCTCAAATTGGTAATCCAGAACTTGTTAATTAGAAACCTTCATTTGGAATTTGCTAATGGGGCCCATGTTTTAATAAATCTCTGAATCACTCAAACACTGTTTTTCAAAGTAACTCCTGTACTAATTACCAAGGACTACAATTAGTGTTATTGTAATTATCTAGTTCCATTTAAGCACCCAACATTTCTCTCTCTCTCTCTCTCTCTCTCTCTCTCTCTCTCTTTTTTGTATTAAGGCAACAAATTTGTTCTGCAACTATAGCAACTGCAAAGTGAGTTATTTTTCTCTCTTTTTTTCCATTCCTTCTTTTAATAAGCTACATTTGTTCTTCCCATGAATATATGTTAAGCTTGGCAGTAAAAATAAGAAAACTCCAGGAGCAAGCAAATTTAATTTGTTTATGAAATGTAGATTCTTGATGGGGGTTTTTTCCCCGTGAAACTGATGAAATAATTTCAAATCATAACTGAAATTTGAATCGCCTGAAAAGCTTGGCTGGAGCTACATTTGAGCCAAAACAGGTTCTGAATGCTGTGCCCACCGTACTAGGGAATTGGATGGGAATCAAGTCAATAAAAAGTTGTTTGTGACAGAAAACTTAAAAAGTGACATTACACACAAAAATCAGTTTTGCTTTCTTGGAATTATTTGTCTTACAGTACTGTCACATAAGGAGATTTATATCAAAACATTAATCACACAGAAGCAAGAAGACAGGCAGACCTGATGGACCAACTACCCCAATCGTGATGACTTCATCCAAGGTGGCATTGTGTTAGATCTGTGCAGAATTGGCTCAAGTAACATGACTCCAGCATCTCCCCTGGCCACCAGTCAAGCAAATCTTACTCCCACTGAGCATCTATTGAAATCTCGAATTTGGATCTGGAATATCTGGAATGTATTTGGTGGAGCATTAAGATCAACCCTCAAGCAGCTGTTTTCAAAGAATGGGGTAAAATTGTCTTGTCTTCCCTCCAACATCTCATCATATCCCTGGAATAGCATTTCATTGGGAGGAGAGACTTCAGTTTTGGGCCCCTTACATAACATCTGTTTTCCTTTTCTGTACACTGCAAAATGCCAGAGGAGATTAGAAATACATAAAATCAACCCTACTTGTTATTGATAGCTGTAGCATTTCGCCACATCGGCAAATCAAATGCAATCCTGCAGAATTAAAATCAAAACAAATACTTTCTAGTCTAGGAATATTTAAAAACAATTACATACAGCAGCTTTTCGAGGGAATGGGCGGACAAACATCTGTGGACATCATTCGATATTTTACTCTAGCCACTACATTCTAGCAATTATATATTAGCCTGAGCATATCTCAAAGCAGAAGTAGTTTTCCATAATTCAAAATATCATTGCTGAACATTCACTACACAGGCTTATAATATTATTGCATTATTAAAAAAAGCTTATAGAAATATGCCTTGAGACAGCCTGCTCTCTCTGGTTCTTGTTATTAAGTAAATCATAAGCTACCTGCACCATTTGCAATGATACATAATTAACAGAAACAGGATATTACTCCTCACAGATTACTAGAAGGAACCGGTACAACCACTGGCATCAATTCAGCTTCTGTGATGTACAAGACATTTCTCTGTGTAAACAGAAAAAACAAGAGCTGATAATAAGCTTAATGAGTAAAGAAATAACACCACACAGGAATGTCTGCTTTATGGGAAGAGTCCAGTTAGGGCCAGAGCAGGCATGTTTAATGCACATTCTGTCACATAGTCAATGTTTCAGTGTAACTAGCAGAAACAGGTTATTTGGTAGTGCATGTAATATTTCTGTTCTTTAATTGTTGGTTTGTGCTTTGCTGGAGGGGGACTGTCTTTGCAGTGTAATTTTGTCATTTTTCAATCTGAGCACAAGGAGATTGAAGACTTCTCACACTCCCAGGTTCACCGCCCCCGCCTCTTCCTTTCATCTTATTGATTACACACTGGCACCTAGCGGGGCTTTGGCTTAAACCAAGAAACTCACACAGTGCGACTGTAAAAGAGCAGGTACAACTACAATTCCACCGAGCAGACAGGAGATGGTGCTAAAAAAGCTTTTAAAAAGACCAAGGGCTGGGAGAACCCCCGTGAATAGGGTGGTCTACCAGAACTGTCCTCTGGGTTGTCAACCATGTGGCACCTGTTTCCGCAAAATTCAAAATTTGTGTGTGTGATATATTAACAAAATACACGTTAACGTCACACATTAGAGTATCATGCTATAATCAGCGGGAATTAAAGTAGAGGATGTTAGATCTCACAGAAGAAGCTGATGATGGATACAGGCCAGGTCCTAGCTGCGTCTTCCCCCACCAGTGTAAGTTATCTAGCTCGGCAGGCAGTCTGGCAGGCTTGATCACTCTAACTGGAGTAGACTATCATCGGCACCACAACCTCTAAGGATGCACAGGAATTAGTGAATATGTCTGTGTGTTTTTATATACAGTATATATATATATATATATATATACACTCACCTAAAGGATTATTAGGAACACCTGTTCAATTTCTCATTAATGCAATTATCTAACCAACCAATCACATGGCAGTTGCTTCAATGCATTTAGGGGTGTGGTCCTGGCCAAGACAATCTCCTGAACTCCAAACTGAATGTCTGAATGGGAAAGAAAGGTGATTTAAGCAATTTTGAGCGTGGCATGGTTGTTGGTGCCAGACGGGCCGGTCTGAGTATTTCACAATCTGCTCAGTTACTGGGATTTTCACACACAACCATTTCTAGGGTTTACAAAGAATGGTGTGAAAAGGGAAAAACATCCAGTATGCGGCAGTCCTGTGGGCGAAAATGCCTTGTTGATGCTAGAGGTCAGAGGAGAATGGGCCGACTGATTCAAGCTGATAGAAGAGCAACTTTGACTGAAATAACCACTCGTTACAACCGAGGTATGCAGCAAAGCATTTGTGAAGCCAGAACACGTACAACCTTGAGGCGGATGTGCTACAACAGCAGAAGACCCCACCGGGTACCACTCATCTCCACTACAAATAGGAAAAAGAGGCTACAATTTGCACAAGCTCACCAAAATTGGACAGTTGAAGACTGGAAAAATGTTGCCTGGTCTGATGAGTCTCGATTTCTGTTGAGACAGAGTCAGAATTTGGCGTAAACAGAATGAGAACATGGATCCATCATGCCTTGTTACCACTGTGCAGGCTGGTGGTGGTGGTGTAATGGTGTGGGGGACGTTTTCTTGGCACACTTTAGGCCCCTTAGTGCCAATTGGGCATCGTTTAAATGCCACGGCCTACCTGAGCATTGTTTCTGACCATGTCCATCCCTTTATGACCACCATGTACCCATCCTCTGATGGCTACTTCCAGCAGGATAATGCACCATGTCACAAAGGTCGAATCATTTCAAATTGGTTTCTTGAACATGACAATGAGTTCACTGTACTAAACTGGCCCCCACAGTCACCAGATCTCAACCCAATAGAGCATCTTTGGGATGTGGTGGAACGGGAGCTTCGTGCCCTGGATGTGCATCCCACAAATCTCCATCAACTGCAAGATGCTATCCTATCAATATGGGCCAACATTTCTAAAGAATGCTTTCAGCACCTTGTTGAATCAATGCCACGTAGAATTAAGGCAGTTCTGAAGGCGAAAGGGGGTCAAACACAGTATTAGTATGGTGTTCCTGATAATCCTTTAGGTGAGTGTATTGTGTGTGTGTGTGTTGCACCAAAATATAGTAATTCATTATTCAGATGGAGAGAAATTATAAACCCTGAAGGACTGGTAATATAAAGAATTCCTCTCTGGCGTCCTCTGTCAAATTGGTTTTCCTCCTTTCTCCCATTTTAAGTGCCAGCCACCTCAGTCAGCATACGTGCACCACCAAGGCAATTCCCGTGGACCTGCTTACCTGTATAACAGTTACTTTTGATTCTATGATTTCCAGTTGTGAAGCCTTCATTTTTGACAAAGTCAAACAAAGTTGCCTCACAAAACAAACAAATTATGAGGCTCCAGGGTTCAACTCCATTATTGTAATTTAAAACATCAAATGAAACAACTTGTCCTGTGAGTTTCCGATTAAATATAGACCCATCTCCTAATTCAGTACTGTGTGCTATTAAGAACGGTTACATTAGCTCTGCGGTGGCTATCTGAAATTGTAGTCTGCAAAGCACGGAATGCGTGACTTTGGAGCTCAAATTAGGCAGACAGCAATTACATATATTCATTATAGCTGCATGTGGTCAGAAACAAAAACAGCACTTTTCTTTTTGGTGTGTGAGAGCTTGTTGCAAACCCCCCAAAAAATCTCTGCACTTTTATTCCATTTAGAATACCGCATGTACAAGCAGTGAGGAGAACAATACCTTCTCATTGTCTTTTAGTGTGACACACAAAGTTGCTTGTCACATCATGTAAGGATTTGGCATCTGTATTTATTCCTCTTCAGTAATGCTGTATCCGAATGCATATGTGCTTTTTCATGAGCTAATGATACATGTGCGTGTGTGTGTGTGTGTGTGTGCGTGTGACAGAGACTTTGTCATTCCAAGTAAGTGTGTTGAAACCTGCAGATCCCTGGGACGCAACTGGAACTTGGGGTAAAATAAATAAATAAATGATTGCGAAGCTTAACAAGTCTCTGTTTTTTTTTTCAGATCATAGTCAATTTTCAGGTAAACTACACACCTGTCTGACTGACCTGGATGGATTTTGAAACATCAGCGATGTTGACACAAGACCTAACTTTTCATATTGTACATTTTGTTGAGCCCCAAGCAAGATGAAGAAGCTTCATCCAGCTTGCTATCCTTTGCTTGTTTGTTAGTTTTTAATAACTGATTATTTGCAGACAGATGAAAAACACTGAGGGAAATGACAAGAAAAATCAAAGGTATAATTTATTAAACCGAGATGCAGAGAAAATCAAAATCTAGCATGGCAAATGGTTTATTAAAATGTGAAGGAAAGAAAGGCCTGGAGCTGCATATACAATTGACAAATGGAGTTTGAAACTTTTCTCAAAGTAATTGCACCTAATTATCCAGTATCTTTTATTAATTATTTGTGAATTAAATTCCCTATGATTCAGCTTGACTTATGGGTGCAATGATAGCACCCATCTATCATCTATCATTTGGGTAATGAAATATGAGCCGGATGATGCTGGTTAAATGATGCTGTGTTCACAATCTCCATCAATGGGGAACTCACTGTGAGTGTGATATGTAATTAGGAGGAAGACTCATCTGTATGATAGACAACATGGTAATGAATCAATTAATGGATAAATGTACATTTAAATAAGTGGAAATCGCTTGAATGACTGTAATTCGTGATTTTGTTTCATTGGTTGATGAAAGAAATGTTAAAGCCGGCAGTGTGTGTTTCTATCCAGAAGTCAAAATGGCTGCAATTGGATTCTATTAGTTATTACAGCTTGTGCATGTTGGACAAAACATAAAGAAATAACCCCAATCAATCACCAATTAAGAAGCACATGTTGCTGATACTTTATTGGATTAGGTGAATCACTTTTACCAGAGTCGTTTTAACTCATCTTGATCCTGTTAGGTGATGTAGATACAATTATGTAACGTTGTCATGAGAAACAAGAGAGCTAGCTTTGCACATATATATTGGTATGAAGAAAACAAGCTAGTGGTTTCAGCTGAAATATCTTGGGAGAGTTAAAGGAATTGCTTATTCATTAGTTTACATTTTTTCTAGTCTTCCAAAAAAAATATGAGCCTGTTTTTGCTTAAGCAAAAATCATGCCTCAAATGTGAACTGTGCTGAAGGTTTTCATTATCCAGTCACAAAAGTCAATAGTTTAAACAAAGTTTAAGTCTTCATGAAACCATCATTTGCAATTTCTATATAGTTAAGGCAAGTGTTTACTTTTGACAGATTCCATAGTTACAAAAACCACTTAGGGGAAGAAAAATTTAAAACTACATGTTTTGAAATTCACACAGAACAAATTAGACACGCCACGCACATCTAGAAATGTAAAAACAACAGTATAATCTGAATGTAACCTTCAGAAACTGCGGAGCCCTGTCTAAGATTCCATTGCTCCGACTCTACATGAGACAGAGGTATTAGAACAAGTTGTGTCCTGTTCGCATTCCATGGGCTTAGGTAGGTCTGAATCTGTGGAAAATTCCACACATGGAAAGAAGGAAAGAAAGAAAAAGAAAAATATATCTCTCACCCTTGACTTTCAGTTAAAACAGAGGCAGCTATTTATGACAATGTAATGTTCTTGTCACAAAATCATTGTTTTGTGTGCACAATAATTTAAATAATGACACACTCTGATGTCTCAACTATTACAGTATAATGCTTGATGTGAAAAATTGCCAATTGAGACTGTGTTTGAGCCGTTCATATGCCTTCAGATCCTCGATGTGCTGTGACAAAGTAATCTGTCATAAGCCACAAAAGCTTCAAATTCATTGGGACGTGTTTACTGAGCATTTGTACATCGAGCTAACTAGTATGTACAATAATATACAAATATATACATAAAGTTATTGTCAAAAGTATTCACACCTTTCATATCAATACACTGTTATGCATTTATTTATTAACCTACATTTCTTTTTGGAGTTTACTCAACCCTAATTTAACCTATGGAAAACTGTGCAGATTCCAGTTGACTTAAGACAGAATGTTTTGTAAACTTTGGGCTGCCACTCCGTAGAAATTAAAATGGGATGCAAATTATCTAAACCCCTCCCAAAAAACAAGAACCAAACATTTCCTTAAGCATTTTGTGTCACATTACATTTGATAAGCTATTCTATGAAACAGTACTGTATTCTCAAGAGCTAGACATTTACATTTATTGTAAAATATCTTCTAACTGCATGTTCACACGCTTTCATTGTTTTCTATACAGATCTTATTTTGTTCGATTTTCTGGTTCTTTTTTTTTTTTTTGCTTACAGCTGGGACCTCTCTATAAAGTATACTAGAAGTAAAGTGATTACAACATACTTCAGGAATATTAGGTAACAGTGACTAATAGGACAATTTCGTCTCTGTACTCTCTCATAGATCATCCCTTTTCAGTGCACTACTTTACACTGAACACATTTCTTTGCTTCTGCTCTTAAAAAATGTTTTATAAACTTTACTTCTTTTTTTTTTGTACTTGGGTGTTTTTGAGCATATTCAGTTTTCATTTATGTTTTTCTATTTTTAAATAAATCCTGGAAGTTCAAGGGATGTGTAAATACTGCTGCACGAAAGTATATAGATATATTGATAAAACCTCCACCCACTGTAGCTATATCATCTTAAAGTCAAGTTTAATTTAGTCTACCGAAGGCCTAAACCCCAAAAATGCAATCTAGAAGATTGATTTGTTTTGTTTGGATATTTATGGAAATTAATGATTTCTCATTCTCCATGAATGTACTAGCATTTCCAATGTAGATAAAAAATGATGATGGTCCAGCAATTTAATCAACAATTCTAAATTAACTATTTGCAATAACAACATGGATCATGTTAGGCACTTCTTTTGTAGGTATCAATTTATCTACGCTGTTATCTAGTATCTCTTGACAGATTTTTGAAACAGTTTTATACAGAACATTTGTTATTTTAGCTGTTGCCAACATATATTTGTTATTATAGTGTGAATGTACATATTTCCAAGGATAATTGTATTCATATTTGAAGTTGTGCCTTTGTTTTATCAAGTGTGTGGTTCAATTCCTGTGTGAAAATGCTCACAAACTAGATGATCTTGACATTGTACCGTGACTTTCACTGCAACTGTCTGGTGGCCCACATCACAGACCACCAAAGTCTTATTTTGTCATCAGACTTGGTGTCACTCTTTAACGAAAGACCTTTATGAGACACTTTATGTAAAGGCACTTACATTTTAATTCCCCAACAATCTTGCTGTCACTTTCCCGCTTGAAAATGGCTTCTGCCTGTCACAGGAAATGTATTGGATTATTTATTGTGTACAGATTCCTGGTACAGCTACAGACAGAGAAAGAATATGAATCCACCACGGCTGTGTATTGACATTGCTGGGGGAACTTAATGATTTTTTTTTTCTGCAATGGTTCAATAGTCTGTGAGGCTATGGGATGATTATCAATCTTTTTGCTATTTGTCCTAGAAGTGATACTGTAGAATAATAAAAGGAAGCAAAAATGTGGTGCTCTCAGACCCATAAAAGAGAGAGTAACCTACACCTCCAACAGAACACACTTCTAAATCATTTTACTCATGTGTGAATGACACAAAAGGTAGGAGCTTCAAGTTTCAGCTCATCATTGCTCAGCTCCGAAGTGCAGGAGCCTGAAGGAATAGGAATACCAACACAATAAACGCTCAGAGAGGAAAGGAGTGGATGGCTGAGAGAGAGAGAGCATACCTTTACAAACGTGAAATAACCAAACTAGGTACAGTAATTCAAGCAGGGCCTGCTATAGATGCTAATGCAAAAGGACGGTATTTAGGCTTGGACGTGTTATTTGAAAACCTGACAATTCATGTGTGGTGGTACCAATTACAATGCTTTAAAAAACACATAAAATAAGAAATTTGGTGTATTGTTTATACTTTTAAGCAAAAGTTGCATTTTCAACATTTTATGCAGTGTGTTCAGAGTTATAATGTCCCAAAAAAGTTATTTCAGGAGACAGGTGAATTCTCCATGCTCATTTTCTTTCTGAATTGAGTGACCTAATAAATGGTCATGCTCAGGTCTGCAATTGGCTTTAGTGACCACAAGACTGGACTGAAAAACAACATTAAAAAAACAACACTTCAGACTGCAACAACACTGCTGAGAATTCGAGCAGAATCCTCATATACCTTGAATACAGAGAATCCATCTCTAACCTCAAATTCTGCTACATTTTACCAATAAAAAAGTGGAACTGTGTGTGGTAATTCCTCAGAGGTGAAAAAAAAAGAAAAAAACTCTGTATATCCTAGAGACATGTTATCCACCAGTATCTAAATATCACCACAGTCATTATTCAGAATCACTTCCATTTGAAAGAAATTACCAGAGGACTGTGTCTGAAGTCAGGGTGGATAAGGGAATTTTCCCTGAAGGTTTCAATAATCACATACAGCAGTTTTTACCAGCAGCCTGCATGACCATTTATTACAGTATTTTTGTCTCTTCTCACTTTCATTTGTTCTTCAATAACATAAATTATGGGAAAAAAACAGGTCTCACATTTAGGAGGAAAATAACTAAGCAAATAAACCATCAAATATCAGAGACTAGTCCACTTCTGAATTTCTGAAGAGAATACATAACAATGTAAGAAAATATGCTTTAATGTTAAAGACGCATCCCTTTGTGTGCATGAGGGCATGAATGGGGGTTTGTTTGAAAACACTGGATACATTTGGCTCTTTGGCTGCCTTTGTGGACGTGTTTCATTACAGGTATTGTTTTATGTTGTGTGTATGTTGTGTATGGTTTTCTGAGTCTTTTGCCCCAAAACATAATTCTCTGCTGGAGGTTTTCCATACAAGAATGTGTTTCTGTTGGTCAGAATGTGCTTATTGATCAACATGTTACATGTGGCGTGTGTGTGCATGTATGCATGACTATGCACACCTGCATTATGGTGTAGACTGATTCACTATGTGCAACTCATTGTGTGTCAGCATATGAGTAAGTCCCTTTGGAAGCAATAACAGCTTTATATAAACTAGTATTTTTCCCAGTCCTCCCCTTAAACTCAGCCCACCTCCATACCACATTACAGCAATCACAAGTGAGGGAGGGGGAAACAGCTGACGTGATGCAGCTGATGTCTTTGTTTTTCAGAAATTCGATCTGATATTCAGCAAAGTGTGGAAGAGAAATGATAGCAGGGCTCTCGCCTGGGGCTTTTTTATTATCAAAGATTTTTTTTCCCTTCTTCTTTTTTCATTAGTTGTCTTTCTTTCATTTTTTTTAATATCCAAACCAATTTTGTTTCTAGGTTACACCATTCAACCAGTAATGAAAAAAACAACAGCCCACCCCTCTCCAAATAAACAACAACAACAAAAATAAATAAGCAGGGCGCTCTACAAAATCAATATAAAAGTCTGCAATAAAGATGAGCACCTTTGCTTTATATTTCATTCAACAAATGAAAGACCTTCTGAAATAAGTTTATGCTCAAGATGGTCTCAAATAGATCTGATGGATTATTACTACTTTTAAATCAAAACTACCTTAAGAGAGAAAATAACTATGTCACAGTGCTAAGGCATACCAGCCATTCTGTGCAACTGTCAATCTATTTGTATGTGCCAAATTTAATTTCAAAATAAACTGGCTCTGGGGAGACAGTTTATGGGTCATTTCTCTGGGCCTTGACTGCCGAAATCAGCCGCCAGTGCACCTGGACATTTGAGGACATTCCAGTTCCAGCAGGAAACAATTGTAATTCTATTGGGTAATGTTTAAAAGCATGAGTGCTATTTCTGCAGAAAATTTACTGAATTCAGGGATGGAACTAGGACTCTCATTGCAGAGCACAGCTGGATGGACAAGCTGTAGAGTCTTGTACAAAAGCACTGATTAATCACAGAGAAAGCCAAATGTTTTAAGAAAAGAAAGGAAATAATATTTGAACTGTAAATGAAGGCCAAGAATGCAGTGAGTGACAGCTTTGGTAGACAGACAGACAGTCATGGGGCAACACATGGGGCTGGTATTTTTCCATGTGTCCTTTTTCTCTGAAGCAGCAGATTACATTTAGCAAGGTCAGACATCAGGACTGAGCTCCACAGGACCCAGGTCACTGCAAATACTCCGAAAAGAGCTTTGCTCAGCACCGAGCCTCCTTTACCACAAAGGGTAAAGAGAAAATCTGCCAGGAGAACAAGAATTTTATTTCCTGACAAACAAGATATTGCAGAAAATTACTGCAAAGTCAATGCACTAATTAAAGCTTTCTACCATTTACTGGCTCACGCTCCCAAGCAGATTTTCGAGCAGGAGCCATTCTTGCTCAATGTGTAATTAAACACAGAGACAAGCTGCCAAGCTTGTGTTCAATGCACCACTCTCTTCCCCTAAGTGAGGTTAAAGGATTTTCTCCTTTTTGTTTTAATTAAGAAATTAATCCTTACAAATGTAATGCAAAGACTCTGCTATATTATTTTAGAAAAGGGTTTTGTTAACTTTTCAGTCTCATCTAAATGGTGATTATACAGTATTTAAGGTTGTTTAACCAAAGTAATTTATTAGCTTCCTTTGCGTGAATGGCATGTCTCATTTTGTCCTTAAATATACACCACACGGCTACCTCTCGTAGCTTAAGTGATTCACAATTATGTCACGTTCAGCTTTACTAAGTCTTTGCTATTACCACTATGGAGGCTTAATATAATTTGCATTGATCGCATTGTATGTTATGTTTTAGCTGTTACAAGAAATAATTTATGGACAGCAAGTAAAGCTTAATCGTTAAAACTATCTCCAATAAGGTGCAGTGGACTAAATAATGGCTTTTTCATTTGAAATCCATTACTCATTTGTACATTTTACTTTTTTGCTACTTTTTTGTTACAATAATAATAATAATTATAATCACACACACTGGGGCTTCAAATTTTCAATTTACCACAAACAAAAAATTACAAACTTGTACCATATGTTTTTATTTATAAGTTGTAGAAAGTGACAATAAATTAAACCCGTAATCTGCGATTTAGGGTATGACAAAGATTTCCTGAAAATACGTAATGTAATTCTTAAACAATACAATAATAATCTACAACTTTCCGAAGATCTTTGACCTCCCATTGGAACACATTACATGTAACAGTAAACATGAACAAATGCAAATCTTCCAGTCAATGGGTTTTCCTATTTCCTAACAGTACATTGTCGATTTCATTTTTGTGTTCACGCAGTTTTACAGAGCTTTGCTGTGGTTACAAACTCAGCCAGGCTCTCCACATGGAGGGCCACGCCCAGAAGGCATGGGTCAGGTGGGCAGTGCCTGTCCCAGCCTGCCCCGGGGCCCTCGTCTCTCTGAACTGTCCAAATCCCTGCACACCTGGACAGCAACACCGGCCACCCACCCCTGCCTCTGAGGGAGGGCAGTGAGGTATTCAAAGGTGGTGGGACTTAATACTGCTCTCTACCAATAAATAGAGCTACTTTGTTTTATTATTACTGTTTAGTTTAATTAATTGCGTTGGAGACATGTGTATACTAATTTTGTTTGTATGTAATTGTTCTTCTTTTCTGGGAATATGGCAAACAGTGTAGGACATTTGAACATGTGAATCTGTGAATCCAATATATGAAATTAAGTTCATTATTATTATTATTATTATTATTATTATTATTAGTATTAGTATTAGTATTAGTATTAGTATTAGTATTAGTATTATTATAACAAGAAGAATAAATGATTGTGTATCATACCTAAAACATGCAATGCCACAAAATGAATGCCACATCACATTTCTAGTATTGAGAACAATGTGAGAGCCTTTTGATTTGTAATTCATTCTTATAGTTTATATTTGTTGTTATAGTGTCATGGATTTCTTTTTGCCAGAACAGGAAGCAACCTCCTGGTTTTATGTTGTTTTGAAATTGTGATGCTGCACTCCTTTCTCAAATAAGTATTAATAAATGCAAATTAAATCCTTCAATTGGTAATTTATATCCTGGACTGGGGAAACAGGACTATAAGCAAGCATTAGGCTACATACTGATTAGAATCATATGTATTAAATTAGCCTCCAGTGGGTTTAAGAACACTATGCTTTCATTAAATAAATACAAATCTATACCCTTTGGCATTTATCCTTTGAGCCACTTCCTACTATTTATAAATCGAAATGTTGTCTGAGATTTGCAGGTGGGTCAAAGTTTTTAGTTGGTTTATACCTTAGTTAAGGGAAAATAAAAACATATAAAAGTCCACACTGAATTCCCAACCCACAAGACAATAATACTTTAATTTCTGGGGATAACATGACTATATGCATCTTATACCTAATTAACTCCTAATAAACCTAAAATCAAGTATCCTCAAGGGATGTAAATTGACGGTTTTGCACACTCATTTGCAGGCAGGTGTATTGCACATTAATTTCTATATCAAACTACCTTTAAAATACATTAAATAAAATATGCTCATGTAATAAGGCCTGTGGCAAAAGCTGTTCAGGGCAGGCAAAGATTCTAATTAAGACTTCATGCTGGGCTCAGGTCTTGGTTGTGAGAGGGTGTCTTGGAACATCTGCAAGTCTGGACAGATCTGCATATTCCTACGTGCTGTCCTTAAAGAGCACGGTCCACAGGTACAGTGCAGAGACTCGCCACCATTAGACTCCAGAGGAATTCCACCCCAAGCTCGCCCTCTCCATTGGGCATGTTCATTCATGTTGACTAGAACTGGCAGGAACTGATTCTCCGTCTTTACCAGGGTCTTTCAAGAAAAGACTAAGGTGTAACTTACTTTTTTACATCGAGAGTCATTTAAAAACAGGAAAAGGTTTGTGGGTTCTATCACTCTTCAGTAATTAATTTATTAGAGGGCAGCATCTTACTGACAGAAGGAAAAATGGCAATTGTTGGTAGCCCTGCAGAAGAATCTCTAGACAGCCCCCCGCCCTCCGTAAAGCATAAAATTCTAATTGCAGCATATAATTCTGATTAAATGTCTGTTTGCATTAATTTACATACAGATTGTAGAATCACTGAGACACATTCATCCTAGATCACTTTGTGTTTGTAACTAAACAAGTTTCAGAATAGACTCTTGAATGTGTAATTGAATTGTAAAGATTTATTAACACAAACATAACAATGTCTTTGTCATGCAAATGGCAACACAAGGACTGAAGTTGTTTTTCCACCCTGTATATTGTAATGTCATGTAAATTAGTTTTCGGAACAGTCTCAAAGACGAAGAAAAGGAAACTTTTGCAGGAAGTGCTTAAACTCTTATGTGCTCATAAATATCCTACATTTGTGCAAAATGTTTTTTTTTTGTTTGTCCTAGCAATTCTGGATTTAGATTTGTTGAACAGACCCAATTTAAATGCATTTAAATGTGTTTACATTATTAGCTATCAAGTTAAATATTAGACAGTGCATACACAATCTTGTAATCTCCCTCTTAAATCTACGATTCCACCATCCCAATTCCTGCAGGAACCTCTTTGCCGTGTTATGGCTCAGATCCCGGTGAATGTTCAGAAGCAATGATATATATTCTATTGGGCATCACACACAAAAAATCTTGAATATTTTTATTACAACCTCATGGCCTGAGACCTCAAATCTTTCATTTCCAGCTGCCTGGCTTGATAATATATGGATCGAATATCCTTTTCAAGGTAACCAAAGCAGATTGTGTACAATAACCAAATATTGAGGGTGGAGCGCAATGTACTGTTAGCTAACTTTATGTATACGTGTCTCTGCTTGTACAGTTTTGAACAAGAGATCCCAGACTTTACAATTTAGCCCTCCTTTAAAACCCATGTTGCGATTCTACAGGCTTTTTAATGCTCAGAGCCAATCTTCAGCCATTTACTTTGGCCCCACCTTGTATGGGAATGAGTTTTTAACATACCCTTAGGCTCCCAGGTCATAGCCTTGAATGCTTTCAGTTCTGAGATAATTTCCCAGTGTTAATATAGGGGTGTGTGTGACAGTAAGGTTCATCAGCAGTCTGTTGCTCTAAACTTCAAAAAAAATTGATTTTCCACATAGAAAAACATCCCTACTTAAAACGTATAGCTCGGAAGACATATTCAGTTATCAAGGTCAATTCAGTATCAACTAATCACTAAATACAAATATTACAAATACAGACACACTCAAAATGATTACACACTTAAAAATGGGGGGGTATGTAGTGTAGGGAATACAAACTAGGATTGGTATTAATCTATAATCTCCAGAGTATCAGAACATTCAAATATTTATTAATAATAAGTGAATAAAGGAGGGATAGCGGAGCTGGGAGCGTGCACCGTCATGTCGTGAGTGAGGTAAATTCCAGGAAGGCTCTGACAGCTCCAGGTTAGATACTCCTCTCTGTAGCCACAGTGATGCCTGCTCCACACAGCACGAGAAACACGGCACAGAGCAAGCTCAGACCAATCCAGGAGAACTGGCTGAGGGGTATTATGGCTTTTATATTTACACACAAGCACGCAGATTCGCACACATGCACACACATGCCTATGGGCACACACACACATAAATGCATGCAGCAATGTTTTATTCAGACCATGCAATCATTCACTGTTGTACTTTTTAACAATTTTAGCTAAGTCAAATCGAATGATGTTTTCACGTTCAAACAACTTTTAACTAATTTCTCTCATTTAACTCACATACGCGTGATTGTGCTACATACTGACAAAACCACCTCCCACCTTCCCACGCACCCCCCATGACTATGAGCAATAGGCCAGGCACACACGTACAAATGTGTTAATCTCTATTCAGTTTTGTGCTCTAATATGCTTATCCACTTTTAACTAATAGTGTTTTAAACTATACACCATTTTGATGAAAACGAATTAAGGTACTGGTGCTTCACAAACCCTGCAGCAGAAATGACCATAAAGAATGATGTATATGATGGCAAACTGTGCATATATCCTGTCACTGTTATTACCAGCTATTTAATTACAGAATGCCTTTCATAAAAATGTGGGATAATACAGGTTTCGGCAATGCTCAGGGTGTGACTAGGGTGAGAGCCATAAAAGTGGGATCTTGTTGGAAATTGTTCGAGTTAATATCAGTCTTGGCCACGTAACACTGCAATATCCTTCTAACTACTTCGGGGTCCAGTCTGATGTTTCTTAATCTGTGGAGTCAAACCACAGCGTTTTAACCACTGACGTGTTAAGTACAGGATTGATCACAAACACACAAACTTCACAATGGATTCTCCCACTACATAAACAAATTCCACACCACTCAACATCATCTGGGGGTGAGATACTCAATGACATTCAACAAATTCTCTCTCGGCACATTTTGTACAGATGGATTTAATAAGGCCTATTTCCCCAGCCTACATTATTAGTCTGTATCCACAATCCCTAGTCACCTATCCTTTCTCTCTGTTCCAGTGCTGAAGTGCCCTGTTCAATACAGAGATGGCTGCGTTGCATATCATATTCATTGCTTTGCAGTTTCACCACTTTATATAAGGGTTTTCATTACACCATTGTGCATGCTGTACCGACTAACCAACTATAACTTTTGACAACCATATTAAATATTAGTCTAGTTTAGAAGCAATGCACTGCATAAGAATAGCACAACACTTTTAAACACATCAATATATTAATTATTGTAGGTCATAGGTATTGAACATAATCAGTATATTAGTAGAAAATCCACAGACAAATTTCCAAGGCCAAGTCAGGATGTAATACCTAAAGGAAGTATATAGGCTGCTGGTTTTGATGAGTTTAGCCTTCATCCCCCCATATCTTCACATGTAATCCTAGGGTATGTTCTGAACAGTGATACTCAGATTAGGAATGTGCACGCGCAACCCCCCCCCCCCCCCCACATACACACACTTATATAATATTCACTACATGTTCAAAGTTGAAGACAAAAAAGGCCATTTATATGCTGAAGCAGGCGTTGTGAATCTGCATTCAAATAGGAATGAAATATTTATGCCGTAAAATGATGGTACTCTTCATTGTCAATTTATTTGGACATAAAACTGCATTAGCCGCTTGGTGCATTCCTGGGCAGACGAGTCTGAACAGACACAAGCAATGAGGCGTCACATTCCCATCAGCGCTCTGGAGGAGGGGGGAGTGCCACCTGACGACAGCAAGCCGTGCACCCAGTCCACTGCACGCCCCCCTCCAACCAGCCCCCCACCAGCCCAGGGGCAGCACCCACTAGGGCTCAGTCTGATGGACACAGAAAGCACACTTAAGTCTTCAGGTTTTGCATAGGGTCAGAAATGCTTTTTACACTTTAAACCAGTTTTAGCTAAACTCAAAGTCTTGCATAATTGATACCACCAACCTGTTAATTCAACTGGTAATAAGCAGTTGCTTCTGGCATTTCCTTTTGTGATACCTTTGAGTTTTTCATTAGTATTATCAGATATTTATTTAAAATCGATTAATGTAAAATGTAAAAACAGGAAACTTTATTCTAAAACAGGATGAAGCAAGAAAAAAGCAATCAAAGTGAATAGAATATGTGAATATGCGATTATTAAGGTAATTCTTTACATAGCATTTTTCTCCATTTTATATTGATGGCTAACTTTCCAGAACAATGGCCATTTAGCACACATTGTGAAAGAAAATAGTTCAGGCTAAATTACATTATAATTTTTTAAAACATTTTAAATTGATAACGAATTTAAATTTGTAAAAACCAGATTGGACTTTTGCACCCATTCAATTATTGTTGCCTTTTTGAGAAGCAAGTGAATACATTAGACAATTTGAGCTGTGAGTAAGCTGTCTAGAGTGGGTGTGTTATGTGTTTCATCTTTGACTAATTCAGTGTTAAACTAGCCAGACAATAAATGAAAAGGTTCCTATTGAAGAAATCAGTGATGTTTGTTGAGATAGGTGGTAGTTTGTGCTACCCGTACAGAATCAACCTGCTAAAATCCCATGACAATTAAGGTGTTGTATACCACCTTCTGTTTGGATATAGGCTGAGAATATAGGACAAAACTACACAGAAACTTTGAAGGCAATGTTTCTTACTTTTTACACCACTAAATGCATTCCTGGAGCAACATGTCAAGGCAAAGGCCGCTCTATCGCTACAGCAAGGAGTGTCTAAATGTTGCCCTTCCAGACTGCACTGCCGTTACGGGTCAGCACATATTACACAATAGCAGCTCGTAAGTCTGTCTTTTACCTGTTTTTGAGCCTTTTAGTATGTTATTGAACAAAACAACAAAGAAAAGCATGCTGGAGTCCAAACAGTGTAAAAGCACATGCACCCAAAAGGGTATTTTAAACAAATGCATGTGCCAGGCTGATCTGATCATCTCCCTTTCTAGGCCAGGGAGCTTATTGTATGTCCATGCCTAAATATAAAATCAACCTCATTTTCAGTGAAATAATTATGCTTTAACATCTGTGAGAGCACCCGGGCTTGTTTTGTCTATATTATTTCATCCTCCTTTACTATAGTGGACCTAGTTGGCACACAAGTGTCTAAAAGTGTATGGTCATGTGATTCCAGCAGGCTGTCACTCCAGACCATCAGGCCTTGATTAGGAAATGGAAGAAATCCAGACAGACCTGGCACTGCAGTAACAGAGTGAAGTAAAGAGCTGCAGTGAAGGTAGCACAGGTTTGTTTAACAACTGGTGGCTTGGTTGTAATATCCCATAAATCCTGTGGCTGGAAGGTTATTTGCACAATGGACTGAGGTTCAGCGTTTTGTTTGCACATTCCCAGTGCGGCATGGTGTGCTCTGACTCATTCATTTCCTCTAAATGAATAAGCTGAGACAAATCTATTGATCTCAACTAGTCCATTCTGAAAGCTATTTTAAGATCATTATAGTATGGATGTGGTTTGCTTTTAACTTTTACACCATTAAGGAACAAGGCATCATAACAAATGTAAGAAATAATAATTTCTTTCTTAATGAAATATGCAGTATATCCATCCAGTTACACTAATCAAAACATACAGGACGCTGCTTATGAATGCATTGAAATACACGTGTAGGCTACAGGTTTTAAAATGGGGCAAATTAAGGGAATGGTTGAATTTACATTGGTGTCATTTTGTTATGATCCCTGTTTAAGTATTGTAAGAATTTCCTATCAAATGCACAAGTGAAGACCTAGAATGCCACACTCTATTGGACGCTTTTGTTACCATTGGGGAGAAAGAAAAAAGGTAAAGCTTTGATCTTATGCCTAACTTATCTTTTTGTCAATAATGTGTCCACTAGATAGGTTTCAGCATGTGTAAAATGACCTAAAGCAAGCTCACGACAGCCTTTCATCTACGAAACTATCCTTAAAAGACATTCCTGGCAGTAAGCATGTAAGGAACTCTGAAATTCCTTAAACCCATAGGCAATTTGTGGCCCCTTTTGTCTTTGGACTGAATTCTTTTCAGACTTATAGCTTCCCTTAAGAGGACAAGAGAGCGTTGGCTCCTCTCATTTAATCTCTTGCTCTTTTCTGCCACTCAGACAAGAAACCAAGGCCAATACATACTAAAGGTGTTTTGCTCCAGTTTAATGTTTAATGCTGAAATTAAACATGACTATTCACTATATTGCACCCACAACCTACAGTTAAAAACAGTTTTGGCACCTTGCACTTGAAAAGTTATTTTGTTTGTTTGTTTAGTAAGTGTTGTCAAACTATTTATTATTATTTTTATTTCTTGGCAGACGCCCTTATCCAGGGTGACTTACAACATAAGTGCAAAACAAAGTGCAAAAATACAGTTACGTAAAGGCATCAATCATTACAAATTCAATTTACTTAAAACATAGCAATTCAAAATATAATACAACACAACTATACTTACTTAATACTATACAATACTTAATTTAAGATATTCACCCTAACAGAGGTAAATATTTCAGATGCCTGAACTGAGTTAAGACAGGGGAGTGACAATATTTAGGTTTGCAACCTTATCAATATCTGTATTCAGATTTTTTTCAGGGGATTGACAAATTCAGATTATGCCTCATAAAAGATATTTTAAAAATCATAAATCAAGGTACAGACTACATCATAAAAAAGTGGGATAGAAACAAAAAGTGAATGCAGGTGTGTTGGGGGGAAGAGGGGGTACTAACTGAACAGGCAGCATTTAAAATAAAGTGTGGTAAATTCAACACAGGATTGTGATTGTGCTTCCAGTGGTAAGATTTTGCTGCCAAGTAATACGCCCTAAAGGGTGTGGATTCTGCTTCCCATTGAGGGGGGCGAGGTTTGTTCAGAGTACTGGTATGCTATTGGTTCCTGCAGGCACTTAAAATGACATTACCTGGCCAAGGTAGGTAGATAAAGACTGACAGACTGGAGAGTCTCCAGGTCTTTGTTTCTTCACCTGCTCTACAATACCTTCTTTCGCTGCTGTTGTGTAAGATTGATTTGTTTACTTTCATCTCTTAGCTAAAGTTTGTTTAAAATGTCTTAATTTAACTGAATGTATGAGCTGTATTTCTTTGCTTTGCATGTAAGCCTACTAAAATTTCAAAAAGACATGTCAGTTCTTAAGATGAGAGTTTATAAACCCTGATCATTATTTCCCCCCCCCCTTTATTTTTTTATTTATTTTTTTAAACCTTGACACATATATTTGCTTATTTGAACTAACTGATAGTTACTTCATAACTTTGTTGGATCCCAAGGAAACCACATCTTACACAGAAAAACAGGTGAGTAGCCTATCACTGAAAAGGTGAGTAAGATTAAAAAAATGTTCATCTTAAGTGAAATACAATACTTACTATTTGTTTCACTAATCTTCAAAGACAACATCTACAAAAAAATATCTGTGCAAGAGAGACCAATGGGAATCCATCATATAGGTTCTGCTGGGTTCCCAATTTATTTTCATGGTGTTCTTTCTTTTTTTGGTGGGGTGGGGGAAGCAGATACAGAAATGCCTGCAATTACTGACAGTGGAATAAATCTTCTGCAATTCACAGACTGCATTTTGATTAAAGAGAAAAATGACTTAAACTGAACAATGCATTCTGAAATGGCTAAACAGAACTCTATCAGACATTTATTATGCTAGACCTGTTTTAAATCATAAAAAGAATGAGAGGCAATTGCAATCTTCCTCAGGCAAACCTGCTGTAATTTTGTGGCTTTGATTTATTCTCAGTTTTTGTGATAAAAGTTTTGTGCGGTGGAAATACGGACAAACAGCTCGTTCATTAAAGAAAGAAAACAAGAAGAAAACAAAACACTTAAGGGAAAGGAAAAGAGAAACCAAAATGGTAGATCAAAAGAAACCCTTGATATAATATTTACATCAAACAAAAAACCTAAAGAAATATATAATTAAAAGTTATCAAAGTGTTTTATGTTTATTTGTGTGGTTTTGTAGAAACTTAAGATCAAACCGGTCCTGAAAACTTGGTCTCGATCACAAAAGAACCGGATTACACAACTCCGAAAAACCTGGAAGCAAACATGCAGGCGTGTGAGGAGGTATAGGGAAACGGGGGAAGTGTGTTTTGCAGTGTGAAAATAAATAAATAGTCCTTGTCTTGAACAGCAAAGGAGCAAAACATCTCAGAAGATGTCGACAGAGCAGGGAGGCCCGTTAGGACTTGTCTGGGAGGAGAGGCATTGCAGACGTGCCTGCAGGCGCTGACAGGGATCGGCCACACAGGTCTAGTCTTGCTCTGGGAGAGGCAGCCTGGCACTCCTTTTTCTTAAAGCAGGTTCCAGCCACAGAGAGGAGGCCTCCTTCTTAAACAAAACAGCCATTTGGTGAATCCATTACAGGCGATGGGTGTGTTTCTGAGAAACAAAGAGCTTATACATAAGGAAAGCCTCTCTTCCTCTGCTTGAATGTCTGGTTTGATGTTTTGGATGTGTCCATGAGCTCTTTAATGCTTTTACTTTGTGTGTTTGGATTAACAGTTGTCCCCCCACCGAAGAAGGACAGAAATGGTGCCAGCCTCCTCTTCAGACATGTCCATGCATTCTATCCTTCATTCCACCGGAGTCTGTGTCTTTAATCAATCAGATTTCAGTGGTGTGAAGTATAAGAGACATGGAGCTCACACTGCGAGACGTTACTGCTGATCATCATGCTGGGGAGCTGCTTCCCCCTGAGACAACACCCCCAACACACACAACATGTCACCCCGCCCCCGACAAAAACTAACAACAAAATAGGGCATGATTAATTAAAATAATAACAGAAAATCTGGTTTGTACAAGTACCTTCCAAAGAAACAACAGTGTAATTCTAAATGATTACAGAAAAAGTTCTCCAAAATTTACAACTGACCTGCTATTTTTACTCCTGTAATCCTAATAGGCTCAATGTATCACTGACTGAGTGAAAATGTACACTTTCTAAATGAATCTAGACATTTGTAAGAGTGTGAATCTAGCAAGAAACTGCTGAGAAGTACCAATTAATGTCTACTGCCTTAAGATACTTTCCTGCTGCTTTGTCATTTGAATACAGCTCTCTCTTGATACTTTGTATTTAATGGACACATTGCTGCAAGGCTGAAGCAAAAGTTTTACTTGTCCTTGTGGGGAGGAATGTATAAATCTTAATATCCAAAGCTATAGGTTTTTACAAGGACCATTTATAAAGGACAAGTTCTGCAACAAACTGTATGGAAAAAGCCTGGCTGTGGATCTTTTGTTTCTTCTCTCCCCCAGTTGTTTTTTTGTTTATTTTAATCCGTTCTCCATTGGAAAATCTGTTCACATTAAGTAAAAACAACAAAGCAAAAACACCAGATTTTGGCCTGAGGTTACGCCTTTGGTTAGGTAACTTCCCCTGACACAAACCATAATCATACCAGGCTGCCATGGTGCCTATTAGCATAAAATAAAAAGTGGCTTCAGAGTGCATTTAAATAACAATGGAAGGAAAAGCTTTCATATGCTCTGTTATGTTATGTGAGGATGCTAATTCTATGCTGCCAAATGCCATACATTTAGTTTAAATACTAGTGGGATAATAACACAGTGCGTAGTCTTTTAGAGCAATTAATGCGAGGATGATTGATACGATTCTCCTTTTAGTTGGTGCCGGATTGCCTTTGGACATTTCCAATAAAGGCCATTTCAAGCTTTCTGGCTCATAGGGAACTGATTAAAATGCATAATGGACACTGATTTTTAATCACATAAAGAAAGGGAACAGACTTTCTAATTTCACTACTGACAATGGCTTAATGATATATAGCGAAACCTACAGATCAATCAACTGAGAACTTGTAAATTGTATATTTTATTACAGCGTTAATGTCAGGGTGTGGTGGGAAGGGAGGAAATCTGACATTCAAAAAGCCTTAAATTCTATAATGACATTTTTATTTTTTTGGCCCTGAAAGTAAAAAAAACTAAAAAACACACAAAAAAATACAGTTTACCAAAAAGCATTAATGAAACAGAAGACAGGAAAATAAATGCAATAGTATGTTTTCTCACCCAACTTGAATCGAACCATCCTATATAGGACCTGACTAAAAACATGGTGTGATCATCACAATCATTTCATTAGTGAACAGAGTCAGATTCATACTAGGTCACACAAATTCACTCATTAGAGACGTAGTGAATTAAATCTTTAATCCCCTGAATTGCCCAAGCCTCTTTTTCCCAGACTCCTTCATGATGAAACAGAACCAAAGTGAATCACAAGCACTCTTACAAACCACTCATCATTCACCTAGCTTTCCTCAGTACTGGCAGGTATCCAGTCCAGCTCCGCCATTCACACCACCCTACAGTTCACTCTTCGGCATTTCTAACATATCACATTGCATTATATCACCGCTGCCCAATGAGAGAAGGCATGACATACTCATCAATCTCCCTGATACCTGAGGCAATGAAAGCCAAGTCACCTGTTGAATTTGTTTGCTAAAGAGTACTGATGCAGGGGGTCTTGACAAATAGTTTAGAGTTTTGTGGAAGCAACCACTATAAAACAAAAAAACACAAATACACTTTAATAAATAGCAGAAAAACATTCAGAACTTACAAAAATAAAGCACAAAATATAAATGCAATGGAAAAGACATCCATTGTTTGTGCCCCTTCTCACTTTAAAGGAAAATAACTAAGTTACTGCAGACACTTGGAATATTAAAAAAAAACGTTTAAATTAAACAGTCTAAGTAATTTATAAGCCTAATTTATGTGTTTTTTTAATAATATCCATTAAAGAATATAATCTACAATGTATATTTAAGAAATAATAATTTTACACACTTTACTGCCTCCTTAAAGAATGACATCATTTGCCACCCAATCAAAAAAGTCCATCACTGAACTTCCCTAAAGCAATGAAATTATAGATTTGCAGCACCTTGGCAGAATAAGCAATGATCAGTTTTCCACTACGCAATGAATAGCAACTAAGCATATGGTTGCAGAAATAAAGGAAATCTTTAAACGTACAGATGGAAAGACACAAAAAATAAACCCAGTAATTATACATAAATACCACGGACAAAAGCTTTTGCAAGAAGAAAACTTTATTTTTAACTGCTTGTCTGAGTTGGGTAGTTTGTGGTTTTGGATTTTCACTTCTCAAAACAACTGCTACTTGATTAAGGATGCCGTAGTTTCTGTTAGTCTTTCACTCACCAGCTACCCAGATCAGTAGTTTGATACTACAGGATTAGCAGGAAAAGGTGTCAACACTGAACATTAAAATAGCACTGCAAAGAGTAAATGGTAGCACTACACCACCACAAAGCAGGCTGCAGACGAAGGTTACACACAATGTAGTGGAGCAATGATATAAAGCAGGGGTCAGCCATTTCAGTTCTCGAGAGCCAGTGCAGTTGCATGTTTTATTTAATTGAAGCTATTATCAGAATAAGAAGTCAAATCACCGGCGTATTCTAGGTCTTAATCAGATGTGAATTGAACGATACCTATAAAACCTCCAGAAATTAACCCTGGGGCACAGGACTTTGCCTGCTCATGATAGAAAGTATTGTAGAATCAATGATCACTTCAATAGGATGATTATAACCTGAATTATTATAAAAGCTTGTCAACTATGGACTCAGCACCTATTGATTCGGAACAGTGAATGTAATTATTCAAGCCCAGGATTCTGTCTCGGAATTCCAGACTTTTCAGGAATTTTAAAAAGAAATAAACTTCACAACAGCTTTTGGAGATCTCAACAGTAAACATGAACACCGAAGGGCTGTTTGTATTTCTCTTGCTTTTGTTCAGCTGCTGCTTTGGTGATGACACAGGTAAGACAGCTACTGCAATAGATTGTGTGCATACGGCGTTCAAACACTTCAATAAACTGTGTTCCTGGGGTAACGTGTGGTATACAAATACTTCTCTGAAACAGTAAAAAGTGTCTCTAGGGAGATGGCAGCATTTAAGGGAATGAAAAATATTTTCTCTATTCTTTCTTTGTAATTAATTCTTATTTCCAACTTTGCCATTCCTGCATGTCTGTTTTTGTTTTACTTTATATACTGAATGTATATTGTAACGTGGCCTGGGGTTGGGTTGTAGAGGGCCGCTGCATCCCAGGCCGCGTCGTTCACTTTCTCCAAGCCAGGACTACAGAATAGTTGAAGTAAAACATACTACCCTGTCCCTTCGCATCAGGGGAGGGAACAGACAAGGGGAGACGGGTGCAAAAATGTAGTATTTAATTATTGTAGATATTTAGATGTCTGTATATAGAATGTATACAATTTCTTACACAGAAAAGTAAATTGACAAGTTATAATGTTGATCGCAGTACAGAGCCATGCTGTATTGGAAATTTCAGTACCCCCCAAAACATATTGAATTTACTCATTGCACATCAAAGTGTTATAAAGATCAGTATCAGGCCTTGCAGCCAACCTAAGGTGTGTGTGCCTGCTCCTGTATGTGCTTGGTGTTGTGTCATAGTTTTATTAGCCCTATGTTCATTTTAATATGGCAGGGCTGTGTATTTAAAATCACAGATGACTGGACAGCAACATTACTCAGTCCCTGATGGTACATCATCAATTAGGCAAGTCACTTGTCCAGGAAGTTGCTGCCTTGACTCATAATTGCACAATTCTTCTAGACTTGGCAGATGGACCAAAACAGGATGCTATTAGCTCCTTGTTTCAAAATCTGGGCAACTGCTAACAAACAGCTGTTTTACATAACAGAAGTGTGCCATGAATGTTGGCTGCGACCAACAAAAAAATGCCAATTCTGTAGTAATTACATTTTTTGTCTGATTTCCATTCTATTTTAAGTGAGTGAGGCATAATTCAGACACATTACCTTTTCAAAGTGATATCTTTAGACTGAGACTGGGGTCTTTTGATCCTAAAACGGAATGGTATCTAATGTCATTGCTCAACGGAGTCTAATTTACTTAAAGTAACAGAATTCACATATTTTTTTCTCTGGGGCACAATACAATCCACTTCGTTACTCTGCTTCCAAATAAATTCCAGCTTAAATTTAAAAATGATGAGAAACATTATCTGCTTTCACTCATTTTCTCAAAACTGAAACTTGAAAAATAACTATTTTGGAAAGGAGGTGCTTTCCAAATCAGCTGTGTCTGTCCCTCCCCACAGTTGCTGATGATATCGGGGTGCACCAGATGGAGCGGATTGCAGAGTTGCTGACCCCCGGCGAGTGCCAGGACCTCCACTCTGCCCTGACCAGCCCTGAGGAGGACATCTTCCAGAGGATGGAAAGGCTCTCTGCGGAGAACAACGATCTGGAGATCCCAGAGAGAGTGCGCCGAGACATCAGTATGGAATCGGACCCATGGATTGCTCTTATTTGCTTTATAGTAGCAGGCTTGCCCCACTGACCCCTTTACAAAACATATATATGGTTTATATCTGAATGCTATATATAGTGTTTTTTGTTTTTTTGTATCCTTTACTACAATAGCAAGGTGTTAGCAGGTGAAGCAGTATACATATTCAAATTGGTACAAGTAGTGGCTAATGGGTGCGATTTAATGCGTTATAAACAGAACGCAGAAAATTTCTTCTAATAGAATAAGGCCTGCTAAATAATCTTTCTCCAGCAGTCCAGGAAAGAAAAAAGGTGCCTTACATGCTAAGGTATCATACTTAATCAATAAATTACATACATAAAGTATAGAGTCCTGTCCCTGGGATTATTTCTGTAAATAGACATCATACAATCCACAATAGATTCCACAGCATTGTTCTGCTGCTAAAATAATTACCTATAAGACCAAATAAAAAAGTAAAAGGAATTGTAATTACTTAAGAATAACTAAACCAAAAAAGTCCTTCAATTCCGTCGGCTGGAGCCTTGAAGGCTGACGTTCCCTTCAGCTCGCTGCACAACAGTGGCCTCTAATGGCCGGCCAGGGAAGTGCAGAGCAGTGTTATTTGGAGTCTGTTAGTTCTGTCTTGGCTCTGCTGTTTGCGCTGTGGGGCTGGTACTCTTTAAAGAAGAACTTGGCCTATAGGTGCATGATTTGAAGAGTGCCTGTATGCTGTCTTCCACTCTCGCATGATAGTGAGCCAAGCTGATTAATAATTGCCTATTCCAAATTGGTTGGGATGATATTATTGTTAATAACAAACAAAAAATAAAAATAACAAATAAAATAAACATTTAAAGAAAAAGAAAAAAACTAGCTTATCCACATTAGAACTACCTGCATCTTTGCAGTTTCAGGTAGACTAACAATTTCCCAGGATTGTTGTCATTATCATGATTTTTAATTGACTGATAATTGACTTACTTAAGGTCATAAAGTCTATGAAAGAGTTGTTTTTGTTGTGTGAAGTGCATGTATGTGCATTAGTTACAGAGGAGCAGTGCAAAACCACACTGACCGAATGGCTGCTGGCTCACGGAGACCAGATGTACTACGACCGCTTATTGAGAGCTCTGCAGCGCATCGGCAGGACGGACATCGCTTTAGGTCAGACCTACCCTACATTATTTCTAAATAATGACACACAATTAAATCATACCTCTTTTGCATAGCAATTTTATATATGTAAGGGTCTTTATGGTGCAAGTCCTTCTACAAATTGTAGTGACAATACTTATTTGTGTCCAATTTACTCATTTAGAAGATAATTTACCAGGTAATAACAATGTCATTACAACGGATGCTTCCTTATAGACAGGATATCATAGACTGTAAAACCTGAGATTACTCAAACTGCATAGTGTAGGGTAGCAGTAGGGTACCACATGGATTTATTCGATTATCTACTGAAACAGTTAAGGAAGTAGTTAAAATATACACATTATACTGGTGTCTGGCAAGCACAAGAGGGCTTTGGATGAATTCCAGTCGGTGATGCACACAGTTAGGCCTATTAGAAGGGCCTATTAGATGTTGTGATAATTATTCGCTCACATCTTAAGAATAAATATACACACACACACAGTATAGTTAAAAAAAAAAAACAGCACTAATGAAAAGTTGTAGTTAAATTTGTCATATCTGTGACACTCCCATCCAAAGACATGTAGGTGGCGTCTCATTAATTTTGCAACTGTTCTGAGCACAATCCACCGGGTTCTGGTACAGTGTAGAAGAATCGCCATCACTGATTATATTCTCAGCCGAAGAGGTGTAAATTAGCTGTCAGTGGATTCAGAACAGTTGACACCAAATTCTGCGCAAACCATCTGTTCCACGCTCATCATCATTTAAACCGAGAGAGCGAATTAAAAAGAGACGAGCACCACAGCACGCACAGATCCCCTAATCAATGCAACACATGGCAGGCAATCAAAAAACTCCCGTTTCATCTGCAGCTACACGCAGAAACATCTATAAGCATGTAATTAATAGTGCTGATAACTACCTAGGGAAAGGAGTTTGTTATAGTGGCTTATTGTGCAATTTAGCCTTTTGCACGCTTTAGCCAACAGCAGTTGACACAGCTGTCTTTTATTGATTGACCACTCCATCTCCATCTGTAGGAATGGCATTTTTTCTCTTCACTCTTCTTAACTTAGAAAGAAAAAAGAAAATTCATGCCAAATATTTTGCATTTTATATATCAGAGGTGGGGAAGAACATTAACCAGGAAAAAAGCCTGAATCTACTGAAGTATGTGGAGGGCTACCACAAGCAAGCAGAGGCCATGCAGTCCCCCCTGATCCAGAAGGACCCCAGCCCCCAAACTGACAGCCAGCGCACAGCCAGGGAGAGTAAGAGAAAGCGCCCCCTACCGTGGGCCTGCACACCAGAATGAAACATTAAACAGTATGCTGTAGTAGGAAAATGTACCTTTATTATTTTATGTATATTCTTTATATTATTAATTGTTTCAGCTTCGTTTATAAAGCAAATCATTAGTTGAACTATAGAAAAAGGAGAGACTGTGCATTTGTAACAAGTTTGGTTGTTGAACTTGTGAACTGATTGTGTTTGTAATGGATCTCTTTTACTGTAGTGGGTAAAAGAAAGATTCAAATCCTAAGGGTTGAGTATGTAACTTGGAGTTTACAAGTCACACGGTGCAGTGTGCAGTAAGGTCTCTTTTACCGTAGCATTTGAAAAGAGAAAGAAATCCTAAGGGTTGCACGGTATAGTGTGAAATATGAATGTGTGTTCAGTTAAGTGTGCATTCGGGGAGTGCCTGGAATTGATTGTGGGATACTGTGTATGTTTGTATCTCAATCTCTCTCTTTATTGTGGGTGAAAAGTGATAACTTGTTTATAGGACAGAAAGTAGTACTGAGTGTCAGGACAAGGCAAAAGTGCAGAGAAATTCAGATCAAGGAACCCAATTTGTAAGGAAGGTCATAATGTATGTGTACATTTTTGAGAGTAAATTATGTTTCTTTTCATCCTCAGAGCTCTGGAATAGTCAAGTGTCTGGCTGAACTAAAACAAGCAAAGCAAATTTGGGGAATGGGTGGACTCAGGCTTGCATAGGCCACGGGTTTAATGACTGGGTTCCACTCTACAATGCATTTTAGATGCTAAAATCCAGATTTTACTTCTATACACACATACATACACAATATATGCATCATATCCTTGCACTCTCTTCCTATATTTGCACCTTTCTGTAAATGAGACAATTTTTCCTAAGGAGGGAAAACGTGAGACTGACTCTGTCAATGTGTACACTCACCTTTATTATCTGCAAGCGTGTGAAATACTAAAAGTGCTAATGTACATGACGAGACTGGAATGTATTTAGTGTAAAGATGACTAGTTAATACATTGAAGTTTCTGCCTCCCTAACTGCATTGTAGAATTACAACTAAAATAGCAGCTGTTTTAGACACTGAGGAAGGAAGAAATGATTTGTATAAGTTATCAATAACTCCTGTAACAGAGGTGGTCTTTTCTTGGTTTCCAGTAACAGAGATGAGCTGGAGTGACATGGAGTTGATTGTTGAGAGGGAACAGCTGCCACCCTATAGCAAGCAACTCAGAGACGGGCTGAAGCCCCTCTTCTACGGAATCATCTTGGGTTTCACGGGGGCCTTCCTCTTGGGGGGAGTCATCGTCCTCTTCGCCCTTCACATCTCCGAGCGGGACTGCAGGGAGCTGCTCCAGCTCTCCATACACAGCGAGGGCAGGCGGCGGCGTTGCCGCTCCAGTCAGACCCGTTTCATAGACACCCTTTACTCGTCAGACAGTGACTACCTGTCTCGAGATAACACGCCTCTCAGACACAAGAAGAGCTCCACCAAAGACTTCCATGGCTTCTTCCCTGCCTTCAGACTCGCCTCAGGGATCAAGGCCCTCAAAGCAAAGATTTACAGATAAAGGTTTCTTACAGTTCATGTTATCTGATTGTATGAAATGAAAATACAAATACTACTGTTTAAAATGACAAATGCTTCTTGGCCAAATAAAATAAATAAATAAAATGTACGTTTTCCGCTTCTCTGAGCTCATGCCTTGCACTACTATTGCCATTACTGGGAGATCAGAAGAGATACTTCCAAGAATGTTGGCTACCTAGACAATTGTAATGCCCTTCTGTCTATCCACCAACACCAGTACAATGTAGTCCCGAGTTCCTTGCAGCTGAAGTGTTCTTCTTCTACACACACATAATACAAAACACTAGATAGATTGTAAACTCCCCATGTAATCAAATAACTACTGCATTTCTGCAGATATACTGCAAAAAGAAAACCGTACGACTAGCCCCTGCAGTTGAAGATGTGAACCAAAGAACTGTAGACAAATATCTGCATGTGTGACTGACATCGGGAACAGTGCTCTATTTGTTTTTATCTATGTGTGCAGAACAATGTTTCCCCAAAGGACTTCCAGCTACTACCGTACGTCAGAAGAAGAAATTAATGAACTTCATTAGGAAACTTCATTTGTAACACAACATTTAGCAAAGTGTTAATTATAATGTATACAGCACAGGAGGCTATGAATGAGATTTATTTTTTTAAATCATTGAAAAGCTGCCCTTCACACCCCCTCCCCACCCGGTCCCACTTTGCACGTATAATCCAAAAACAAACTAAACACAAACAGCCAAAAAAAATTCAAATAAACAAACAAAAATGTCTGAAGCCTCTTCTATAACTGCTGAAAAACAGCATTTATTTTCCTTGAGATCTTGAAACTGCTTGTTTTCCATTTCCGTTGCCTAAAAACAAGACTGTATGTGACCTCAAACCCTCTACATTAAGAAATAAATCCATTTACCAATTATAGCCTATATGATATGATATGAAAAAGAGGAACACCAACTCAGCAGCCTAATTCGAAACCGAACCTTGGATTTTTCCTTACCTTTTCATTTTTTGTGTGTGTGTTTAATTGGTTCACTCTTCCTACATTGTGAAACTGCCCTTTTTGATTATGTCTGCACAACTTACATTCTGCATATTCCAAGTGCCGCTGCATGTTTTAGCTATGATAGGCAATGATACCCTCTTCCTGTAATAATAGTCATAATAATAATAATATATTCTGAAAAGCAAATCATCACACTCAAAGAGTTGAGTACACTGCGTTATCATTTCATTAACCTGACAGCAGATTCACTGGGCCCATGCACAAACACCTGGAGCCCTGTTTAGTACTGCTGCAAATTGTTGCCACTTTCAATTTCCTCCAACAGCGACCAGGAGAGGCAATTTGCCTGCCTGGTTCTTCTGCACAGCTCATTAGCAGACCTTGTCTTCCCTGTGCAAAGGGAGGCTACCGAGTGCTAATTTGGTCCACACTCACAAAGCAATTCAAAGGGCTAATAACCATGACAATGTGCACAGCTGACAGAGGAAGTCAGGCTACAACAGTTCTGGACACGGCCAAAAACAGGGTCTCTTTCACATTGGTGCTGCATTGCCGTAGAATCCTGGTCCATTTTGATTCATGGTTTAAAAATAACCTCTTAAAGCAGAAATCCGGAATAATAGATGGCAAGGAAGGAAAAGTTATAAACCACGTTGAAGATCTATGCGTTTACCCCCTATGTAAATGTAAATAATACATTTATACTTTTATTACATGGGGAGATAATACTGTTCATTCCTTTAAGAAAAAAAAGAAAAACATTTTCACCACTGAGATTGTATCGAAATGTTCCTTTTCTCTCATTACTGCCGCGAATGATAATCAGGCAATCTTGAATTTCAAATGGTGAAACCGTGGACTACCGAGCTGTTTTCATACATTTCAGAAGAAACTGAGAAGACCATTATCTACACGCTTTAAGAATCTCTCCCCTTTTCATGTACAAGCTCAGGTCATGGTAACAGGAATCGATGAGGTAAATCCAAGAGAAGTGATGTGGGTTACTATACTGTGGGTGCACCAGGGCCCGCTCTATGTAAATCCTTTATTTATTCATTTATTTTCTTGCTTTCTATTCCTCCCCTAATTGAACTAATTGCTTCATTATACAAATCTTGCCTAATGTGCTTCAGAAATCAGACAGCTTGGATTTATAGTGTGCTAAGCGGCAATTAGAGACAATTAGTTCATAAATCAACATCTAAACAAATCATATTGCATTTCAAGCCGAGCGTTAGAGTGAAAGCTGCAGGGGGTCGCCAGGGCAGGGACTGGAACGCGGCTCTGAGTGACTGTCACAACAAAGGAACATCTCAGACACACATCGAAGGTGCGGGATCATGTTTTGACTGAAGGACGTGGTAAATAAGATGACTGACCCCCCTGCACTCAGGACTGAGCCGTTAATTGGCCTGCAAAAAAACAAATTGAACCTTGGTGGCCACCTGTGGTAACCTGTTTGATACAGATCGGAAAGCATCTGAGATGACGCCTTTCAAATGACAATTCCCTAATGAGATCTCTCTGTCAACTAGACTCATAAAACAAACAAACAAGGGAGCTGATGAGGAAATTCATTTCACATCCCAGATACCAGCCATACTTTGTCAGTCGCGCCTGAAGTTAATTAAAAGCCAGCATGGGCATCAGACAGTTACAGTACAGAAGTGTAACTGACCCAAACCCTGGAACAGTGTGAAACTGATAAAGCAGGCTTTCACAACCCCGCTGCAAACAGTGCGCACCAGCAACCCAGGCTCGCAATTCAGACAGCACTTCATCATTTTATTTTTATCTACACTACTTTACAGGGGCTGTGAGTGTTTTATATGCAACATTAAGCAGTGCAGATTTCAAAATAAATAATTAAGTTGTGGATGGCTATAAAGCACACCTTTAGAGGCAGTCTAAAAGGAAAAGACAAACATTTTTGTGTTCAGAGCGTGGAGAGAGTTGTGTCCATGCTCTGGGGGCCCTTCTCGGGTCTCACACAGGTGAGCCGGCTGTTTACCTTCTTGTTAGAGGCGATGATGATGATGGGACTGACGGCAGCGTACAAGGAAGAGAAGAAGATGCGCAGGTCAGAGACGAGGGAGGAGCTCATGGTCTGGGTAACGGTCAGCGTGTAGATCCACAGCACATTGTCAATACCGTAGAACAGCACGTACAGTGTCACCAGGGTCACCACCGTTTTGGCTGCCCGCGTCTCGGCCGACTGCTTCTGGTTCTGCTTGGCGCTACGGATGCTCTTGACCTGCTGGCTGTGCCGATACAGGAAGACCAGGATAAAGAGGCTGGCTAGGACCATGAGGAAGATGGGCACCACGTCCCGGACCACTTGCACCGCCCCATTAGCTTGCTTCACTGTACTGCTGGGGAAGCGGACGAAGCAGAACTCCACGTTGATGCTGTGCTCCATCTGGGTGGAGTCATTGTGGGAGCCCATGGAGAAAACCACGGAGGGAGAGCTGATGCTGGTGTTCAGCACCCAGAGGAAGAGGAAGATGCCCCCTAGGTAACGAGGAGCATGTGTTTTGACGCCTGACCAGCGGGACCCCGGGGGGGCGATGCTGACACACTGGAAGCCGCTCAACACGCAGGTCAGCCAGATGGAGAGCGCACGGGACGTCCTGTAGATGAAAATGACGCTCTTGCAGCCGGTGTCATTGAAGACGTTGGCGATGCTGAAGGCTGCCAGCATCTCCAGGAAGCAGCGCACCGCCACCACCAGGAAGTTAACACTGGCCAGGTGCAGAACGATGGCGTCAGCTGGCAGCAGCTTACGGTCGCAGAGGGCCAAATGGCAGAATGCCCACATCACCAACAGGTTGCCTGGCACCCCCAGCAATGTCAGGGTCAGGTATAGCACCCCTCTGATGATGGCCTGCGAATTCATAGCCAGAGGCAGAATGGAGAATACCAGTGCTGTGTGAGAGAGATCTGCAGGAAGAGAGCCATGGGATAAAAAGGGTCTTCTTCCTCAAGTTCCACTCCTCATTAAAGGTGTCTTGTCTTTATTTACTGCTAAAGAATCTTAAACCGTATGCACAGGGCCACTTACATTTTTAATCTAATAAACATCTTCCAAGTTATACAGTTTATATAGTATTTCTTCTATATAAACCTTCAGACTAGTTCGTTGTAAAAGCAGATAAGGACAGTATGCATAGTGTACTCCAAAGCAAAACAGGTATTCAAAAAACACAATTGACACCTACTCTGCCCTCCACACAACTCAACCAGTCAAAGTACTCGAAGGGCTTATTTCCAGAAAGTCATGCCAATGATGATTTTATATCCCTGTCATCCCAGAGCTCCATAAAAAGTCTATAAAATCGAATTTCCAAAAAAACAAACTGACAGGACCTTGGGCTGGTCTCAACATCAGTGATTCTTACTGAAAACTAATCCAATATTATAAGACATGAAGTAATAACATATATTAATATATTAGGAAAGCTCATATAAAACAATTGTAATGGTTATAAATATTTATTTCCTTACCCGCCTTCCATTAGACAGACACTTTGCCCACTAATCTTTCCTAAAGCAAAATAAAGCCTCACCTCACCTGGTCAGTCTCACCTGGTCAGGTAAGAATGAAGAACACGTCTTGCTCTCACACCAGAACCTCCACAGTATTTATAACCCCGTAACCCCTACTCTGACTTGGAAGCGGAGACACGGTCCACTGAGCTGGGCTCAGTGCTGCACAGCTGAGGCCTATAATTAAAAGTGTGATGGGTTTACGAGGGGACACTCCGCAGAGAGTCACAATCTCCAGAGATGATGGGGAGAAAACTACAAGAACCCTGCAGATCATGCGGTCACTGGGCAATGGATACAGTGCACTGATCTGCAAACTGTAATGAACTCAACAGCAGATCAGCAAAACATCAGTGTGTCATTTGGCAGACTCACAACCTCTGCCTTTACTTTAAAAGATACGCCACTGTCCGCAGAGGAAAGCAGCCTACTCGCTGCTTTCAATATAAAGTTGTAGAAACTACAACAACATTGCAGGAACTCTTTACAAAACAATACCAGAAGTAGTCTTCCCAAAGAGACTTGTTAAAAACTGACCATTCCCCCCTATCTTTTGAAAAAACAGGATTTTACCGGATTAGTTCAAACAAGCAATTCCTTGTCAGTCGTCCCGTGTTTTTTGCTACATCTTGTCAATTCCAATACAGAAGAAATTGAACTGGCCTTTATGAACTTTTTTTCTTCTCTTCTTTTTAACCTCAGTCAATAATGGCATATTAGTGCCGCTTAATCGAATCCCTAACATTACCGGTTTTAAAAATGTGCTTTGTGCTTTTAGTCTCGAAAGCGTGTTTCAGTGTCATTAAGTGCTTTTAATTCCTTTTTCTTTCTATTTCCAGGCCCACTAATTTCTGGAGCAGCAATCAAGGGCTTGGCACACTTTGACTCAGAACTCATTTGTGGCTCTGTGGTCTTTGTTGAGCCTTATTTCAGTCAATATGTATAGATCTAGAGATAAAGTTCACGTCTCTTGCTCTATTTCTTCTTTATTTATTTTTTTATCATGTGAGACTCCAGACTTTGCTGCTCTCCGCTTGTTTCTTTTGGGAAGAATGATCCGTTTTGTCAAAGATATTATTTCTATGCTTCTGTAAATAGAAGGTGAGGTGACTTAGATAAAGAGACAGTGCCCTCTTGTGGTTAACTTAAAGTACTGTATTGGCAGCAGTAGAGCGGCACAACAGAGTCACAGGTGCAGGTTTCTCAAAGAGGGCAGGGTTTTGAGTAAACAATTAGTTCCATTATTAATTAATTGACAGGCTGATAAAGGTATACTTCATATTTTGCCATAGCTCATTATAGACAGGGAACATGTAGCTATTAAACAGTAAAAGATTTATGTTTCTCTATTTGTATGTAAAAATGTGTGTAGGTAGATTTCAACATTACTGTAAATAATCTTTCTATTCTCACACAGTTTGTAAGGATATGCCATATTGAATTCAACTTCAAGTATGCTAATTCAATAGCAATAGAGGAAAATGGACATTTAAACATATTTTTATTTAAAACCTGCTACTTGCCCTTTAGGGACAGATCCACAAACACTCATGCGTGTGTTTATCTGAATACATACTTACTTTGTCACCCTTTCTATTGTACTATGTATCTGTATAATGTAATATTTCAGGGTAGTAAGAAAAATGTAAATAACAAACCATAGTATATAATCTGGTAAACTACAAACTAGATTGAACTCTTTGGCAGTTAAAAAAAAACATAAACAAAAAACACCCTTGTAATGTTGTCCAATTATTCTTCATCCAGCTGTCTGTTCTCTCACCTCAAATACAGCACTAAACCATATAAATATGTTTGTGAGGTTCACGTGTCACACTGTGTAGATTCGTTTCATTGGTCACATTGCCCTTAATTTTCCACACACAAGAAAACTCCCTCTGGCTGTTGAAAGGCAGAGCAGAGGTGGCACCTTCAGTGACCTGGCTCACATCCAGTGTATTACAAAACAAAACCGTTGTTCTGGAAAGTGCATCCACAAAACTCCACCTAATTTCAACATTGTAACCATGGGGAAACCCAAATAAACTCAAACAATTCAGTTGGTGTTCAGTGATGCCTACAGGGGAACAAGGAAGAGTGCAAATAAGGGGCGGACATTCAAACCTTGCGTGTCTCCAGGCTGTTCAGGCAGCATCTCCCAGGAGAGTATGCAAGGGGTTCGAGATGAGCAAAAACACACACACAGCGCGGTACACTCACAGTCACTCACACAAAGTCTTTTTAATACCAGCATGCCTCTCTCCTCTACACCCCACTGTCTGTAACAAGAATATTAAATAATGTACTGTATCCCTGTGCACACAATACAGTACCCTGACACACAGATAATACAATGGCAACAAGTAAGGAAAATTGAGCAAAAATTTAACTATGTGATGGATCTGGCTTCAGCTTCATGTATCTGTAGTTTCAGATTTAGAGAAGAGTGCTGTCAATTGTCGATTATGTTTGAAAGCTGTGGCAGCAAAAGGAGAAACTTGTGAAATTTGACTATATTGTGACATATATCGTATATCACTTGTTACATCTAGAATACCGTGATATATCTTGTGGGCCACATCATTAGTAGAGCTAGTATCTTCGGCACAGCCACACAGCTCGCACAAAACTGTCGGAAAATGCTGAGAATCACCCAGTTTTGGGGGGTTTTAACACATCTATCTGTGCACAGGCTCACTGCTTGTTCTCTCCTCCCAACATGCCCACGTAATGCATTTGGCTCTATAAGGAGATAAGAACTCTTTAGGGCTTCATTAAAAGGAGCAGTCCCTCGGGTCTGAACTTGTTTTCTTGTTGTCTTTGCACTTTAATTAATCCTTTACAGGTGATAAAACCTCTCTGTGGATTAGCGATTATTAATGAGAACCAATGGGAACAAACAAGGACTCTGCTTTCTTGTTGTCACTAATGAAAATGAAGTGGGGGGGTGCATAAGTACAGTATACAACAAACAGTTCCAGGGCTGATTTGCATACAATATATTTTAATAATATATATCAATACATTGCTTGGTTTCTCACAATTTTGTGAAAGCCAAAACAAGATGCCCTTTTCACAGACTAGCAAACACCGAACTTGAATTAATAAAATGAATAAGCAACTAATCTAATCCCCTCCTAAGGCATTTATGAGAAGCTCTGACAATAACAGGCTTGTTTTCTTTTAAAAGTAATGTAAAAAACCGCACTGTGGTAAAAGGTTTATCCATCCAGCCCCAAGTCTCCCACTGCAAGAACAGCTGCTATTGGTGTTTTCATATAGTACCAAGTATAGGAGCTGCTGATTATTGAGTCTTATTACACTCTGCTGATTGTCGCAGTAATCTGGACAAACCTCCCCACTAATTGTAGTATGTAAAACCAGCTGAAGAATAGTAGTGCCCTAGCAGGGTTTACAGTTGGACGTGAACATCTACCAGGCATTAAATATATACATTTTCATTTTTATTACCTCTTATTTATTCTGTTATTTCTTGGACACTGAATGAATTGAATACATAAAATGAATAAAAGTGAACTGAGACATATGAGTAGCCCCTTGGTCAACACCAGGGCTGTACCTTTCAAGGCAAGGCTAGGGAGAGTGGGGGGGCTGCTCTTCATTTCTGCTGGTTGTACAGTAAGGAATATGTTGTGAGAAAGCAAAGCATGCATTTTACTTCATACTGCACACACAGCATTGTTTTCTTATCCAACCAGGCAATAAGCCAGAATACAAACATGAAATGTGGATGGATATTAATCTGAAACGTCTGAAACATCGGGCACTCATTATACAAATCCATTCTCTAACTTTTCACTCTGTTGTCAATCCTATATATGAGCCAGTAAAGTTTTGATTTGCTTCCATCCAGCCTTTTTACTTTCTGAAACTGTAAAATAGTATAACCCTCAAATGCAACATACAGAAGCTTTTTCAGAGGAACAAAAAACACACATCTGAGGTTCCGATAACCTCTGGAAAATAAGAGAAAATGTTATAATATACACAAATAAAATAACATCAAATTAAGTTGCCATACATAATGAAGAACACTTGGGAAAACAGTATCTAGTTGATGAGGCAGAAATGGTTATAATGAAGGAATATTTTATTGATTTCCATAAGGAGACATTCTTCTTCTAGCTCAAACCCTTGATTCTCCCTTGTTACAGTTAGATCTTCATTTAGGAAATATTGATTGAACATCTGATGGCATAGTTTTTGCATCTGCAATAAAAAGCATAAATGACACAACCACTGTCTACAGTTAGTTTTCCACAATAAGCCAGGAAACAAAACAAGTGTGGGCTTGCCAGTTAATTGTGGCTGCTCCTTTGGAGAAATGTCTAATTAAACGCAAGAGAAATCAGGATTAGGCTTTAGATATTAATGGACTAATTAGAAATAATCCCTTTCCATTATCTAATTGGGCGCTATCAATTGTAATTAAATTTTATGCAGGAGTAACATACACAGCCAGTTTCAGCAACAAGCCACAAGTGAAAAATTCACCACCTAAGAAAACGAAGCTCTCCTTAAACGGAGCGACATTACACAAGAAAATGCCAGAATGCTAGGAAAGGTGATCTGCTGTTGGCATCTCAGTAAACCTTACATAATAACAGTCATCTTTTGTCTAACCCAGCTGTGTAATTTGTACAGACATTTGTACAATTGGAGAGGTGTGGCAAAGCTACTGGAGTCATGGTTGCCAACATATTTGATTTATTTTCAGATTTTTCCTATTGAAGCGAGTAAAAATATATATATTACCACTTTTGTAACTTTTTGAATCCAATTGTTTATTGTTTAGTATTGTTTTTAAATTACTGGCAAAATGAATGCTTTGCAGTTTCCATGCTTTTCTATTAAATGTCAAACACACCTTAAAGCATTGGTCCAAAATCATTAGTATTGTTAAATCTCCATACAAACATTAATATGAATAAGATATATTTTTTTAGTAGTAGTAGTAGTAGTAGTAGTAGTAGTAGCAGTAGTACTAACACAACTATTATTAATATTATTATTATATAGGACATACAGTGAGGGAAAAAAGTATTTGATCCCCTGCTGATTTTGTACGTTTGCCCACTGACAAAGAAATGATCAGTCTATAATTTTAATGGTAAGTGTACTTTAACAGTGAGAGACAGAATAACAACAAAAAAATCCAGAAAAACGCATTTCAAAAAAGTTATAAATTGATTTGCATGTTAATGAGGGAAATAAGTATTTGACCCCATCGACTTAGTACTTGGTGGCAAAACCCTTGTTGGCAATCACAGAGGTCAGACGTTTCTTGTAGTTGGCCACCAGGTTTGCACACATCTCAGGAGGGATTTTGTCCCACTCCTCTTTGCAGATCCTCTCCAAGTCATTAAGGTTTCGAGGCTGACGTTTGGCAACTCGAACCTTCAGCTCCCTCCACAGATTTTCTATGGGATTAAGGTCTGGAGACTGGCTAGGCCACTCCAGGACCTTAATGTGCTTCTTCTTGAGCCACTCCTTTGTTGCCTTGGCTGTGTGTTTTGGGTCATTGTCATGCTGGAATACCCATCCACGACCCATTTTCAATGCCCTGGCTGAGGGAAGGAGGTTCTCACCCAAGATTTGACGGTACATGGCCCCGACCATCGTCCCTTTGATGCGGTGCAGTTGTCCTGTCCCCTTAGCAGAAAAACACCCCCATAGCATAATGTTTCCACCTCCATGTTTGACGGTGGGGATGGTGTTCTTGGGGTCATTCCTCCTCCTCCAAACATGGCGAGTTGAGTTGATGCCAAAGAGCTCGATTTTGGTCTCATCTGACCACAACACTTTCACCCAGTTCTCCTCTGAATCATTCAGATGTTCATTGGCAAACTTCAGACGGGCCTGTACATGTGCTTTCTTGAGCAGGGGGACCTTGCAGGCGCTGCAGGATTTCAGGCCTTCATGGCGTAGTGTGTTACCAATTGTTTTCTTGGTGACTATGGTCCCAGCTGCCTTGAGATCATTAACAAGATCCTCCCGTGTAGTTCTGGGCTGATTCCTCACCGTTCTCATGATCATTGAAACTCAAAAAAAAAAATCATTGAAGGTGAGATCTTGCATGGAGCCCCAGACCGAGGGAAACTGACAGTTATTTTGTGTTTCTTCCATTTGCGAATAATCGCACCAACTGTTGTCACTTTCTCACCAAGCTGCTTGGCGATGGTCTTGTAGCCCATTCCAGCCTTGTGTAGGTCTACAATCATGTCCCTGACATCCTTGGACAGCTCTTTGGTCTTGGCCATGGTGGAGAATTTGGAATCTGATTGATTGATTGCTTCAGTGGACAGGTGTCTTTTATACAGGTAACGAGCTGAGATTAGGAGCAGTCCCTTTAAGAGAGTGCTCCTAATCTCAGCTCGTTACCTGTATAAAAGACACCTGGGAGCCAGAAATCTTGCTGATTGATAGGGGATCAAATACTTATTTCCCTCATTAACATGCAAATCAATGTATAACTTTTTTGAAATGCGTTTTTCTGGATTTTTTTGTTGTTATTCTGTCTCTCACTGTTAAAATACACCTACCATTAAAATTATAGACTGATCATTTCTTTGTCAGTGGGCAAACGTACAAAATCAGCAGGGGATCAAATACTTTTTTCCCTCACTGTAGGTGATAAAGGTGATATATGTTTTTTTATATTATATTTTACATTTTGCTTTCCAAGTTACTGACAGCTGATTTTACAGACATATTGAAAGCTGCTTGGGCCTTGATCTGTTGACAATAGAACAGGTATTATTGTGGACAGACAGTCCACTTTACAAAGAAATAATGAAAGATGCCTTCAACTCCCAGAGACGAACAATTAACAAGTCTTACGGTAATCTAAATACTATATGTAATATATATTTAAGTCCAATCTACTGGAACATGTTGAGCAGACTGTTTTTCAATCCATAGTCATTGCAGGAACTATTTCATGAAGGCAAGGTAGCCAACTGGCTAGAACTATTATGCCTAAATCATTTGAGAAATCAATACAGTTAACTGTAAGTTGATAATTTTACTAAAGGTGGCTTGGAGTTCCATCAATAAATACAATCGCTGGGTGCAGTGATGACACCTAAGGCAAAGCCGATGTCAATTAACCACCCCAGAACTAGTAGCCTACAATCCATGGAAGAAATAAGTTTTTAACAGCTGATTACATGGTTACATTATTATCATCATGCAATGCATAGTAAAACAGGTTTGTCTCCTGAGTCAAGTTTAATTTTACTACCTACATGTAGGCCTACTACCTACAGTTTAAGATTGTTAACTGTTTTAATTATTGATCATTTTTCTCCAATTGACAAGGTGTACCACACCCCTCCTGGTCAAGCAATCTGAAACCAACCACCATCCTATGCACATTTCTGGGGGAAACCCTGAGGTACTTTACCTAGATCGCTACAGGTAAAGTATGTATGTATGTATAGGGGGTGTCAGGTTAACACGAAAACTTAAATTGATAATTGAGGCTGCAATATGAAATTGATCGATACAAAAATCGATATTTCGAGTTTTTTTTTTTACATACAATATTAAACACCTCAATACTCTTAAAATGTTTCATTATCATCGCAACCCACTATGTTTAGAAAAACATCTGTATGTTTGAGATGACGGTCAAAAGTCAAACTAAAATAAAAATGAATTAAAAAAAATAAGTGTGTGGCGACACCAAGAGAACGGTACAGGCAGATTTTAGACCGATGCGTTAGACAGCACTCTCCACCACAATCACCAAAACATCAAATGAGGAAATATATTTTGGAAGAAAGGTGTTCCATTCCTCAAGTAGAGTCCAGAGACTCGTAGAATCTGTGCCAAGAGCATTGAAGCTGTTCTGGCAACTCATAGTGCCCAACAACTTACTGAGACACTTTATGTTGGTTTTTCGTCTGTATGTTAATGCACAATACATTTTTACTGTGTGTTGTCATTAGGAAATATCACATAATGTAAGTTCCAGAAAGAAACAAAAACTGCGTACATCCAATCCAGTCTCCATTCAAACTTGCGTATTTTAAATTATGTTTGCCAGGAACACAAGACTTGCTCTGGATCCAGGGCTGCTCGCTTTTTACACTATGTCATCAGAGCCCAGCTCTCTGACCAGATTCATTGACAAAATAAGAACTTTGCTTAATGTATACATTTCAAATTCCCCAAAATTTAACTTTTCCATTATTGATGATCCGGTTTTATTATTGATCATCATAATAAGGAGTGAAATTAGTGAAGATGATGGATGTGGAGGTCCTGGGCTGGCATGGTTACATTTGTTCTGCTGTTGGAACGTACTGCTAAATACTGTTAAAAAAGGCGGTAGAGAAATTAACATCCAGTTCTCTGGCAACAGCTCTGGTGAACAGTCCTGCAGTCAGCATGCCAATTGCACGCTCCCTCAAAACCTGAGACAGCTGTGGCATTGTGTTGTGTGACAAAACAGCACATTTTAGAGTGGCCTTTTATTGTCCCCAGCACAAGGTTTACCTGTGTAATGATCATGCTGTTTAATCTGCTTCTTCATATGCCTCACCTGTCAGGTGGATGGATCATCTTGGCAAAGGAGAAATGCTCACTAACGGGGATGTAAACAAATTTGTGCTTAACATTTTAGAGAAATAAGCTATGGAATATACCTGGGATCATTCATTTCAGGTCCTGAAACATGATACACTTTACATGTTGCATTTATATTTTTGTTCAGTATATAATTTCAGTCCTCCAATGATTGGATTTCACACCATGCATTGAGAAATTAACTTAAGCAATGCAGCTCCGGCAAAAGAGTGACTCAAAAATATTAAAGTTAATTAATATTTTGGCACAGGACAGCTTCTATACATGCCAATAGAAAAAGGGGTCTCATTCTAATAAATTTGATACATTAATATTGAAACAGATAAAATAAACTTTCACATCTATGCAAACCTTTTCTTTCATTACAAAAAATAAATAATTGAGAGAGAAATACAATCACCTTAGTTGAATGCGGATTGCAAATTAATAACCAAGTTAACTTCTCTATTAATGAATGACGTGATTACATGGTCTCATATGAGATACTGCATCTAGTAATTGGGTGGGTCCCTTTGGGGTTATAATAAGGGGGCTCAAACATGAGAAATTCACAGCACTCAGTCCCTAGAAGAGAACAGGTGGGAGATCATTGTGAAAAATAATTTCAGGCGCCAGCAACGGTAAGAATATCACTGCTTTAACTTCATTGCTAGAGTCCTAATACTTCATAACAGGATTACTAAATCAGATATGTATAATGTAATTGTGACCTAAGCCATTTGTTCTTGACATGGCTGACTATTATGTATTTTAAGAATTCAGCAATGCAATCATACCTAGAGTTCATGGCTTTCCTAGAATTAAACAGTCATATTAGTATGGGGTAAAACCATTCCATTATTTAAATCCATTGTCTTGATGTATTTTTTAATCAAGAACAATCTATATGATATTGAGTGCCAGCAGATGATGAAGCTTTTCTAAACTAACATATCTCAGTAGCTCTAACATTTTTACTACTAGGGTTAAGTCATTTTCGTTGAGACACGAGAGCCATTACATCAGCTTTATTGCTTTCTTTGAATAATCATATTCCTTTCAAATCACTGAATTAGATAAAATTAACTAAAAAATAAAATAACCAAAATAAATTACTTGTGTATATATATATATAAATATAAATATACAGTACTGTGCAAAAGTTTTAGGTAGGTGTGAAAAAATGCTGTAAAGAATGCTTTCAAAAATAGACATGTTAATAGATCATATTTATCAATAAACTAAATGCAAAGTGAGTGAACAGAAGAAAAATCTACATCAAATCCATATTTGTTGTGACCACCCTTTGTCTTCAAAACAGCCACAATTCATCTAGATACACTTAAACAAAGTCAGGGAATTTGTAGGCATATAGTTAGGTGTATGATTAAACAATTATACCAAACAGGTGCTAATAATCATCAATTCAATATGTAGGTTGAAACACAATCATTAACTGAAACATAAACAGCTGTGTAGGAGGAATAAAACTGGGTGAGGAACAGCCAAACTCAGCTAACAAGGTGAGGTTGCTGAAGACAGTTTACTGTCAAAAGTCATACACCATGGCAAGACCGAGCACAGCAACAAGACACAAGGTAGTTACACTGCATCCCAGGCAGACATTTTAAGGCAGACAGGGGTTTCCAGATGTGCTGTCCAATCTCATTTGAAGAAGCACAAAGAAACGGGCAACGTTGAGGACCGTAGATGCAGTGGTCGGCCAAGGAAACTTACTGCAGCAGATGAAAGACACATCATGCTTATTTCCCTTTGCAATCAGAAGATGTCCAGCAGTGCCATCTGCTGAGAACTGGCATAAAACAGTGGGACCCTGGTAAACCCATCTACTGTCCCGAGAAGTCTGGTCAGAATTGGCCCTCATGGAAGACTTGCAGACAAAAAGCCATACTCCTGACATGGCAATAAGGCCAAGCGACTCAACTATGCACGAAAACACAGGAACTGGGGTGCAGAAAAATGGCAGCAAGTGCTTTGGACTAATGAGTCAAAATATTAAATATTTGACTGTAGCAGAAGGCAGTTTGTTCACCGAAGGGCTGGAGAGCGTTACATGAATGAGTGCCTGCAGGCAACAGTGCAGCATGATGGAGGTTCCTTGCAAGATTGGGGCTGCATTTCTGTAAATGGACTTGGGGATTTGGTCAGAATTAATGGTCTCCTTGATGCTGAGAAGTACAGGCAGATAGTTATCCATCATGCAGTACCATCAGGGAGACATCTGATTGTCCCCAAATTTATTCTACAGCATGACAATGACCCCAAACATACAGCGAAAGTCATTAAGAACTATCTTCAATATAAAGAACAAGGAGTCCTGGTATGTGATGGTATGCCCCCCCTCTCAGAGCCCTGATCTCAACATCGAGTCTGTCTGGGATTACATGAAGAGAGAGAAGCAACTGAGGCTGCCTAAATCCACAGAAGAACTGTGGTTAGTTCTCCAAGATGTTTGGGCCAGCCTACCTGCTGAGTTCCTTCAAAAACTGTATTCAAGTGTACCTAGAAGAATTTATGCTGTTTTGAAGGCAAAGGGTGGTCACATCAAATATTGATTTGATGCAGATTTATTTTCTGCTTACTAACTTTGCATTTTGTTAATTGATAAATATTGAAAAAAAAAAATTGAAAGCATTCTTTCTTTACAGCATTTTTTCACAACTGCCTAAAACTTTTGCACAGTACTGTACACTACCGTTCAAAAGTTTGGAGTCACTTAGAAATATCCTTGTTTTCAAAAGAAAAGCTTTATTGTCCATTAAAATAACATCAAATTGATCAGAAATACAGTGTAGACATTGTTAATGTTGTAAATGACTATTGTAGCTGGAAATGGCTGATTTGTAATGGAATATCTACATAGGCGTACAGAGGCCCATTATCAGCAACCATCAGCCATGTTTTCCAATGGCACGTTGTGTTTGCTAATCCAAGTTTATAATTTTAAAAGGCTAATTTATCATTAGAAAACCCTTTTGCAATTATGTTAGCACAGCTGACAACTGTTGTGCTGATTAAAGAAGCAATAAAACTGGCCTTTTTTAGACTAGTTGAGTATCTGGAGCATCAGCAATTGTGGGTTCAATTACAGGCTCAAAATGGCCAGAAACAAATAACTTTCTTCTGAAACTCATCAGTCTATTCTTGTTTTGAGAAATGAAGGCTATTCCATCAGAGAAATTGCCAAGAAGACTAACCAGAATAGAAAGAGGAGTGGGAGGCCCCAGTGCACTGAACTGAACAAGAGGACAAATACATTAGGGTGTCTAGTTTGAGAAACGGATGCCTAACGGGTCCTCAACTGGAAGCTTAATTAAATAGTGCCTGCAAAACACAGGTCTCAACATCAACAGTGAAGAGGCGACTCCAGGATGCTGGCCTTCTAAGCAGAGTTGCAAAGAAAAAGCCATATACAGTATCAGACTGGCCAATAAAAGGATTACGATGGGGAAAAGAACACAGACACTGGACAGTGGAAGATTGGAAAAAAGTGTTATGGACAGACTAATCTAAGTTTGAGGTGTTCGGATCACAAAGAAGAATATTCATGAGACGCAGACCAAATTAAAAGATGCTGGAGGAGTGCTTGACGCCATCTGTCAAGCATGGTGGTGGCAATGTGATGGTCTGGGGGTGCTTTGGTGGTGATAAATTGGGAGATTTGTACAGGGTAAAAGGAATCTTGAAGAAGGAAGGCTATCACTCTATTTTGCAATGCAATGCCATACCCTGTGGATGGTGCTTGATTGGAGATAATTTCCTCCTACAACAGGACAATGACCCAAAGCACAGCTCCAAACTATGCAAGAACTATTTAGGGAAGAAGCAGTCAGCTGGTATTCTGTCTATAATGGAGTGGCCAGCACAGTCACTGGCTCTCAACCCTATTGAGCTGTTGTGGGAGCAGCTTGATTGTATGGTACGTAAGAAGTGCCCATCCAGCCAATCCAACTTGTGGGAGGTGCTTCAGGAAGCAGGGGGTGAAATCTCTTCAAATTACCCACAACAGATTGACAACTGCAATGCCAAAGGTCTGCAAGGCTGTAATTGCTGCAAATGGAGGATTCTTTATATACATACATACACACTTGAACGTCACTTGCAAAATTATTGCACAAACATAAAAAATTAACATTGACAGTATATTCCTCTGTTAGATATGAATGTCCATTGTCTTTTATTAAAGTATAATTACAGCAGTTTAATGACAATTGAACTATGTATATAGGGCAGGCTATCTGAAATGTAAAATACAAATACTTTATTAATATATTTGGCCAGTGGGGAGTAGCCTGGGCTGAAGTGATCTTCTTTCCCCTCATTGTTTCTGCAATTGAAGAATGCAGGTTTGTGATTTTTTTCCCCCATGATTAATCTAATGACTCATGCACCCTCATCCTTATCACAATTTGCTGGACTATTGCAGGTCAGTTTCTTTAGAAGATGGAAGTGCGTCTTGTGCTGAAGGCAGCTGGCTTCATCTGTCTGGACGTGGTGGGCATCCCAGGGAACCTGACCGTGCTCCTGTTCTTCTACTACCTGCGTCTGTCTGAGGGCCGGCTTCTCCCCAACGACCTCATCCTGATCAAGCTGGCGTTTGTCAACCTGGTGGTGGTCCTGTGCCGTGGAATCCCACAGGCCTTAACTGCACTTGGCATCCGGAACCTCTTTGGGGACAATGGCTGCAAAGTGGTCATCTATATCTACCGTGTCAGCCGTGCCATGTCCATCTGTATCACCTCCCTCCTCAGCTGCTACCAATGCATAGTCATCGCCCCTGGATCAACCCGGTGGATGGTGCTGAAGCAGAGGGTCCCCAGAAGTATCCCCCTGATCATCTTGCTGCTATACGGAATGAACATTATAATATACCCCACTTCACTGCTCTTCACTTCAGCAGTTCCCAACTCCACCATCTCAGAGTACACCCTGAACATGGAGTTCTGCATTGTGGTGTTCCCTGGCTTTCAGACGTACATGGCCTGTGGAATGATTTACATACTTCGTGATTTAACCTTTATGGGCATCATGGTTAGTGCAGGCTTTTACATTGTCCTGATTCTGTACCGCCACAGGAAGCAGATGAGGGGCATGCATGGCTCAGACCAGAACCAGAGAAAAACAGTAGAGGCGTCCAAGTCAGTGCTCATGCTTGTGACTATGTATGCAATTCTGTTTGGCCTGGACAATGTCCTGTGGGTTTACACACTCTGTGTCACCCGTGTCCACCCTGCTGTCTCAGACACGCGGGTCTTTTTTGCCTCCTGCTACTCCGCCCTCAGCCCAGTCTTCATCATCGCTACCAACAAAAAGTTTGCAGCCAGACTGAACTGCTTTTCCCATGGCCGGGAAGAAAAAAGTAATACTACAGTAACCACCATCTCCCACATACCCACAGGGTTGTGAAGCAATATTGTAAATCAAAAAAACAAGACATTTGATACATACGTGTTCCTTGCAATGTCTGTTCAATATATATATATATACACTCACCTAAAAGATTATTAGGAACACCTGTTCAATTTCTCATTAATGCAATTATCTAACCAACCAATCACATGGCAGTTGCTTCAATGCATTTAGGGGTGTGGTCCTGGTCAAGACAATCTCCTGAACTCCAAACTGAATGTCTGAATGGGAAAGAAAGGTGATTTAAGCAATTTTGAGCGTGGCATGGTTATTGGTGCCAGACGGGCCGGTCTGAGTATTTCACAATTTGCTCAGTTACTGGGATTTTCACGCACAACCATTTCTAGGGTTTACAAAGAATGGTGTGAAAAGGGACAAACATCCAGTATTCGGCAGTCCTGTGGGCGAAAATGCCTTGTTGATGCTAGAGGTCAGAGGAGAATGGGCCGACTGATTCAAGCTGATAGAAGAGCAACTTTGACTGAAATAACCACTCGTTACAACCGAGGTATGCAGCAAAGCATTTGTGAAGCCACAACACGTACAACCTTGAGGCGGATGGGCTACAACAGCAGAAGACCCCACCGGGTACCACTCATCTCCACTACAAATAGGAAAAAGAGGCTACAATTTGCACAAGCTCACCAAAATTGGACAGTTGAAGACTGGAAAAATGTTGCCTGGTCTGATGAGTCTCGATTTCTGTTGAGACATTCAGATGGTAGAGTCAGAATTTGGCGTAAACAGAATGAGAACATGGATCCATCATGCCTTGTTACCACTGTGCAGGCTGGTGGTGGTGGTGTAATAGTGTGGGGGATGTTTTCTTGGCACACTTTAGGCCCCTTAGTGCCAATTGGGCATCGTTTAAATGCCACGGCCTACCTGAGCATTGTTTCTGACCATGTCCATCCCTTTATGACCACCATGTACCCATCCTCTGATGGCTACTTCCAGCAGGATAATGCACCATGTCACAAAGGTCGAATCATTTCAAATTGGTTTCTTGAACATGACAATGAGTTCACTGTACTAAACTGGCCCCCACAGTCACCAGATCTCAACCCAATAGAGCATCTTTGGGATGTGGTGGAACGGGAGCTTCGTGCCCTGGATGTGCATCCCACAAATCTCCATCAACTGCAAGATGCTATCCTATCAATATGGGCCAACATTTCTAAAGAATGCTTTCAGCACCTTGTTGAATCAATGCCACGTAGAATTAAGGCAGTTCTGAAGGTGAAAGGGGGTCAAACACAGTATTAGTATGGTGTTCCTAACAATCCTTTAGGTGAGTGTATATATATATATATATATATATATATATATATATATATATATATATATATATGTGTGTCTAATTTATTGTAGTCTCTAAATTCCAGTAGTTCTTCAACAATAACAGTTCAATTTTTCTGGTTGCCAGTATAATTTCATGTTGTAGTATATGGCTGAAAGATGATGAAATACAAATGTCTGAACATGTGCTGATGAGCATGTAATCACAATAAAATGAAGTGTAACAGCAAATGTGTAATATAAACATCTTAATTCAATTTTAATGTTAAACTGTGAGTGATTCATGATTTAATTCCTGATCAAGCTAAACCAGCAAAAGTTTATATACATGTACATTAACATTGAGATGAGCCAATATTTAGGTTAATAAGTTCTTGTTTAACTGTAAAAACAGTAATTTATAATGGTTGATAGAACAAAATGACCAGGCCTTTCTAAAATTTCCACCAAGCTGAATGTGAAAAAGAATAATTCAACATTACTGTAAAGCAAGCTTAGGCCTGTTGCCTAATTAGAAGGTAAATAATTAACCACCACTTTACCAGCCTCCTTAATTTGTATGTCTTAATTAATCTCCAGAGTAATCACCAATGTTTGTATTAGTATGTAAACATAAGAAAAAAATAATTAAAATGAGCATATAGTGGCGAGATATCTGAAGGCAACGTTGTAAACAAAGTGCAAAAATGCTGCTTCATCTGCAGAATAGTTTACAAAATCAAGATGTATTTCCATACAAGAATTCTGTTTATTAAGTAAAGCACAGTACATCATCTAACTAGCAGAAGTAGGTTTACTCCATGCATATTCAAATAATGAATATTGCTTGTTAATCCAGGATAGAAATCAATTTCTTAAAATTAGGATGCGGTTTAGTGCTGATGCTTATGAAAATTATTGCCCACCCCTGTTCTATGGAGAAGAGTATTCTCACACTTGTGCTTTGGCCATGTTTCAATCTGCTTCCCTTGGGGGGTGGGACAAAACCTTGTATGAACAATAGCAACTTAATGGTTTATTTACGCCATGATTTAAGGGTCGACAATGAAAAGATATAAAATAAAAAATATAAATAAAAAATATACATATTGAAATAAATAGTCCTAAATGTTGAAAGAAATAAATACATGTTGAAATATATAATGAAATACTTCAATAAATAGATTATGAAATACACATTTCAACATTTATTTATTTAAGTCCACTATATAGTCCAGGTAGCTGTATGGGATCAAATTAGTGGTAGAAGTATTGAATTCAAAATAAAATACATTGTAAAACATATTTGAAACGTAACAATAATATTTGAGTGAAAGTGAAATATCAATTGTTAAGATCAAAAGCAAAATATATAGAATTATGAACAAAAAGACTGATATTGATTGAGTCTGTTTCACTTACACTCTCATCTGGAGTTATTGCCTTTGGTTGCAATATTTAGAATCTTTGATTTCACTATATATTTTTTTTTAATTGCGAGTTCTGGCACAGTTTTTCCATGAAGGTAGGGCATAGAAGGGGGGCATAGATCATGAGTCTCCATTGGTATACTAGTTTTTGTGTGATGGTTCCTCCTAACCCAATCAATGAGCTGGGTGAGCTGATCTGACACATTACCACTATGTGCCAAATCTTTAACTTTACACATGAGGGGGTGCAACTATGTGGCTTCTGAATATAATTATAAACAAAGCATGCTTTGTAATTAAAGCTATAGACATCCCTTTACAATTACTTTCTACAAATTACACAGTTGAAACGGTGACAATCAATCAATTGCTATCTCACACAGCAATCACACAAAAAACTGAAATGAAATATGTAGTTTACAAATAAACATAACAGTGCATTATGCAAGGGGGGTGGGGAGGAGAATACCCTTGCAGGTCACCTAGCATTTATCCCCTGTTGAGGGCGCATGTTTCACATGGTCTGTGTAGAAACGTGGAGGCCCCTCACTTCCCTCAAATGTGACTGGAGATGTGTTGCAACATGCACACACACAAACACTGAATAGTACAGCTCAAATAAAATAATTTCTCACAGGATGCAGGGAAAAAAAACAAAAAGCTGCATTCAAATGAACAGTTACCTGTACATCCAACATGCTAAATACAACAACAACATTATTATTAATATATAGGAGAAAGAGTAGGAAAAGGGTTATATCTAATTTTGTTATTTTATATATTATATTTTTCATTTTGCTTTCCAAGTTACTGTCAGCTGATTTCTTAGTCACATTGCAGCACCCATATTGAAAGCTGCTTGAGCCTTGGTCTGTTGACACTAGAACAGGTATTATTGTGAAGACAGACAGTCCACTTTACAAGAAATAATGAAAGATGTATTCAACTCCCAGAGATGAAAAATTAAAAAATAATACAAAATCTTTCGTATCTATGTAAACCTTTTCTTTCATTACAGAAAATAAGTAATTGAGAGAGAAATACAGCCACCCTAGCTGAATGTGGATTCCAAATTAATAACCAAGATAACTTTCTTCATTAATGAATGACGTGATCACATGGTCTCATATGAGATACTGCATCTAGTAATTGGGTGGGTCCCTTTGGGGTTATAATAAGGGGGCTCAGACATGAGAAATTCACAGCACCCAGTCCCTAGAAGAGAACAGGTGGGAGACCATTGTGAAAAATAATTTCAGACACCAGCAACGGTAAGAATATCACTGCTTTAACTTCATTGCTAGAGTCCTAATACTTCAAAACAGGTGTATGCACTAAATCAGAGATGTAGCCTATAGTGTAGTTGTGACCTACCTACTATGGCATGACATATATAATTCAGCAATGCAATCATTCTACCTAGTTGGTTTTCCAAGAATTAAACATATTATACATACATCATATTAGTATGGGGTAAACACATTCCTTTATTTAAATGTATTATCTTTATGTATTTTTAAAGGGGACAATCTACGATATTGAGAGCCAGCAAATGATGAAGGTCTTCTGAACTAAAATAATATTTCTGTAGCTTAAAAAAAAATCCCAAAAGTGGTAAAGCCATTTACTTTGAGACATAAAAGCCATTAAATCATCTTAATTGCTTTCTTTGAATTATTACATTTCTTTCAAATCACTGCAATAGACTGCTTAAAAAAAACACCATCATTACTTATATACAGCTCTGAAAAAAATTAAGAAACTTGGAGTGGTCTTATTTATTTCCAGAGCTGTATATTATTTACTGCTAAAGTAATGAAAATCAGTTGCAAATTATATGCACACAATAAAAACTCTGATAATATGTTCCTCTGTTAGATATGAATGTCCAATACCTTTAAATAATATAATTACAGCAATTTAATGACAAATGAAGTATGTATATAGTGTAGGTAAAAATACAAAAACTTAATAATGATTTATCAACCAGTGGGGAATAGCCTGGGCTGAAGTGATCTTCTTTTCCCTCATTGTTTCTGCAATTGAAGAAGTGTAAAAAAGTGTGAAAATATAGAAGCACAATGGCATTCATTTTGAGTACAGAGTACAGGTTTGTGATTTTAGCCCCCAGCATTAATCTAATGACTCATTCACACTCACTCCTTCCACAATTTTGCTGGACTATTGCAGGTCAGTTTCTCTAGAAGATGGAAGTGCGTCTTGTGCTGAAGGCAGCTGGCTTCATCTGTCTGGACGTGGTGGGCATCCCAGGGAACCTGACCGTACTCCTGTTCTTCTGCTACCTGCGGCTGTCCGACGGCCACCTATCGCTCAATGACCTCATCCTGAGCAAGCTGGCGTTTGTCAACCTGGTGGTGGTCCTGTGCCGTGGAATCCCACAGGCCTTAACTGCACTTGGCATCCGGAACCTCTTTGGGGACAATGGCTGCAAAGTGGTCATCTATATCTACCGTGTCAGCCGTGCCATGTCCATCTGTATCACCTCCCTCCTCAGCTGCTACCAATGCATAGTCATCGCCCCTGGATCAAACTGGTGGATGGTGCTGAAGCAGAGGGTCCCCAGAAGCATCCCCCTGATCATCTTGCTGCTCTACGTAATTAACATTATAATATACCCCACTGCACTGCTCTACACTTCAGCAGTTCCCAACTCCACCATCCCAGAGTACACCCTGAACATGGAGTTCTGCATTGTGGTGTTCCCTGGTTTCAAGTCATACATGGCCAATGGAGTGATTTACATACTTCGTGATTTTGTCTTTGTGGGCATCATGGCTGGTGCAGGCTTCTACATTGTCCTGATTCTGTACCGCCACAGGAAGCAGATGAGGGGCATGCATGGCTCAGACCAGAACCAGAGAAAAACATCAGAGGCGTCAAAGTCATTGCTCATGCTTGTGGCCATGTATGTCATCCTGTTTGGCCTGGACAATGTAATGTGGGTTTACACCCTCTGTGTCACCCGTGTCCACCCTGCAGTCAATGATGCACGAGTCTTTTTTGCCTCCTGCTACTCCGCTCTCAGCCCAGTCTTCATCATCGCCACCAACAAAAAGTTTGCAGCCAGACTGAACTGCTTTTCCCATGGCCGGGAACCAAACAACAGGACTACAGTTACCACCGTCTCTCACTTACCCACAGGGTTGTGAAGTAGGTGTCATAGTGTATAGCAGAAAACAAGACTTTTGATACATACTTGCTCCTTTCAATGTCTGTACTAAAAGCAAAAAACATTTGGAGGTGGTCTCCTAAACTCCAAAAATGTTCCAGTCTCTAAATTCTGAGAATTCAAATATAAAAGTTAAATATTTGTGGTTGCTAGTATAATTTCATGTTGTAGTATATGGCTGGAAGATAACGAAAATATAAATGACTGACCACTTGTTGATGGAAATGTAATCACAATAAAATTAAGTGTAAAAACAACAAAAGGTGTAATTTAAACAACATCTTAATTAAAATGTTATCTTACACTGTGAAGATGCTGTATTGTTGTGGTTCGGGATGTGTCATGGTTCATAGTACAAAATAACCAGGCTCTTCGTTTCTACCAAGATGAAAGAAAAATAATTCAACATTACTGTACGGCAAGCTTAGTCCTAGAGCCTAATTAGATGTTAAGTAATTAACCACCCCTTTACCAGAAGCAGCCTCCTTTATGCTTATGTCTTAATTAATCTCCAGTGTAACTCCAAAATGTTTTATTAGTTTAAAAAAGAAAGAAAAGAGCCTACAGTGGCGAGTGAATACGTTTTGTAAACAAAGTGCAGAAAATCTGCTCCATCTGTAGAATAGTTCACAAAATCAAGATGTATTATTTCCATACAAGTAGGAGCTTTATTCCATGCATTAATTAATTCCACAAATACTTAATCTTGTCTGTTAATCAAGGACATAAATCCATACATTTGGGATGTATGTCCAGCGGACACTTCATGTATTCCATCGGTGATGCTGAACATCTGAGCAAGAATACTGTATGCCGTGCAGCTCGCAAGGTGGCACTTGCTCTCACTGAACTGCTGGATGCATTTGTTGTGTTCCCTGGCCATTTAAGCATTCTAAAGATCAAAGAGGCTTTTTATGCGACCGCAGGTAATTTGCAATATAAAATACTTGGTCAAGTCAATTAGGTGGTGACAAGACCAAGAGTGGATTCCCAAAATATGCGTGAATCATGCCCTCCTCCAGTTTCCCTATCTCTGCCTTTTTTCTGTTTGCTGTGAACACATGAATAGGCTATTATAAGTGTAGGCTACACACCACATGTGTACTGTGTATTAATGATGAGAAGTATGAATACACACCACTTGATAGAATATTTTTATATTTCATCCAGACTTGTTGCCAGGTGCGATATCCACTGGGGTTGCAGCTGAAATGATAGTTAGAATGAAGTTATTCTGAACACAATAGAATTAAATTCATACAGGTAGCCCTACAGCCTAGGTGCTTTATGGAGTAGTTCTTAATTCATTAACAGTGAGTAACGGGTCAACTTCAGAGATGTAGCCCATGTGTAGGCTATAATTGAATTATCCTAATTGTTTTCACATATTTAGATAAGCTATTTTATGTGTCCTTACATCTCAATCATATTACAAATAAAAGAAGAGTCCGTAAGACAAAATAGAGAACATATGACAAGAATACTGTTCTTTCAAATTTACTCCCTGGCTTTGTTGGCCGCCATGGTGTTACATTTAGCCATTAACCTTTCTTTAAACTGCTGATATCCTGACATTATGATTGTGCATTCTTCCGGGGAAAATACGGACCACAGTCATTGGGCACAAACTCAGCCCGCTGCCCAACAAACTCCAGTTAACACTGAATCAACAAACACATCCTACTGTCACCGTCGTAGTACCATTTAACACCAGTTTAGGCAATCAGAGTTTGTCAACCCTGACTTTCCTTGATAACCCCGAGTTATCTGAGTTGGTTAAACTCCCTTCGTAGTACACCCCTCAGGCTTTTTGTTTTGTTGTTAGAATTTTCTGCTCATTTTGTAGACTGTGGGTTCAGACCTAGTTTTTAATCTGCGTTTCTTGGTAAAGCACATCCACGACTTCCACAGCATGTGAAAAGCTGTCGGGGTGAAGTGAGCACCAATCACAGAATTATCTGATGATCGGAGAAAATCCTTTTTACTTTTTCGAAAATGTAATTTTAATAAATCGCCTTATTTATGGGATCTTTTGTGTTCCACTCGTGATGTCAATGCCGAACTCTTCCTGCTGTTTCTTGGCAGCGCTGCAACAAAATAGTTTAAAATGTAATTGTTATATTTATAGTGCAAAACAATGCATTAGCATGTATATTGGAAATGTAGTTTATGGATAGTTTTGGGGCTTTAAATGGGCATTTAAAATCCTGTTCTGTGGGGACATGAGGTTCATCCGCTCATATCTTAATGTTTCTCAGTTTCCCACAGCTATATGAATAGAAATGGGTGCTTTAACATCAAAAACTGTACTAACTTATCAAACACGTTAATCACCCCGTGTTTTTTTTTTAAAACAGAAAAATCCAAAATCAGGAAAAATTTTATCCAAAATAATTAAACGGATTTCATATAGCCCTACATGGATACCCAAAATCTCTCCCTGTCAGAGATAAATTGTGTCAAATATGCACTGTAGCATTAAGGGGGTGGGTGTATTGTGATAAGAGCATTCTATCCCTGAGCTGGAGCTCTGATCTAAAGAAGACTTCTCCCCCAAAGTTACCAGAGTTCCTGAGCTCATCGGCCCATGAACTCTTATACGTCAATGTGAGTTTTGGGAGTCGGCTCACCTAGAATGGGCCAAATGGCTTGGAATCCCAACTGTGAAAACGCCTGGAGGTCATAAACCCCTTTTGAAGAGCCGAAATCCTGAAACAGAGCTACGAACCCAGGCAAACCGGCATTTCCAAAAGATGGCATGGATTGGCTTCAGGACGGAATCGAGCCTCCTCCAATAGGAGACTGGGGGCTAGCACCAAAATCCAACCTTGCAAACTCAAGAACCAATCACCTATGATCTAAAAAGGCATACAAGGTTACACACAGCACTTGAGTCATTAGGTGATTAATCTGGTACTGTTCTGTTGGATTGTTACTGAATAACCAAAAACAATGACTACCCAAGTGTCCCCATGTGAAGCATTGATTGTAAAGGTATCAGAAACTGAGATTCCTGAATTCCTTCAAAGCGTAAGCGGTTTGGACTTTGATGAAGTAGAGTCGCGTCGAACTCAGTTGTTAAACGACACTATGACGCAACTCGAAAAAGAGTCGATAGAGGTTGTGAAAGTTGTGTCTAGCTTAGCACTGGCGAGCTCAAGACTAGTGGACTTGAGCATAAGCAAATTTGAAAAACTGAAAAAGCTAGGAGAAAGGTATGTGAAAACGAAAGAAGAAAGAGCCAAACTGCATGAAATGGCTTTAGAACTTGAAGGAAAACTAGAGACTTGTGGAAAGCAAGTCACTGTGTTGAATGCTGAAAAGGAGGACTGAATTGAACAGAGAGAGCAATTAGGAAATGATTTAAGACAGTGTCAAGACGAATTGGAAACAACTCTGATCCAAGTGAAAGGTCTGCAAAGTGACAGAGATAAAGCAGCGGCCAATGAAAGGATAGCTTTCAAGGACCGGGATGTTTGGAAACACGTCTTCGCAAAACAATCAGGGAGAAAGATAAGGGCAAAAAAAATGGAGATACTTGAAGGCGAGGTCAGACATTTAAAAGAGGACAGTGAAGAAACGAGGAGAGTAAATCAGGAGCTTAGGGGATAGCTCAAATCAAGTGAAGTTGAAATTGAGCATCTCACGCAACAAATAGAGGCCCTGAAAGCTGCCTCTCGGTGGGCTGCAAAGCCGACGTCCAACTTTAAAAAGGAATTTAAGGACCAGGCCGGTGCACCACCGTCACACACCATCTCCATATCTAAGCCCTGGGTTGCCTCGTCCTGATCGTTCCCCTCCCCGTAGTCTTTCCCCACCCAGGGCAAGAAGCTCGTTGCACAGACGAACTTCCTCTCCCGAGAGTCCTGACCGAAAGGTTAACATGCGCCAGTTGAGAGAACTGGCTAAAGATTGTGAAACCTTTAACCTAGCAGACAAGGAAGGAAATGTTGAAGCGTATATTAAGGACATTAAGTATGCTTTGCATTTCTATCCTGAGGCTATGGAGAAGGAAAAGGTTCTCCTAATCCACAAAACCACCTCTCGCCAAGTCCATTCTTGGATGGAGAGGCAAGGGCCCATGGTCTGTGATAGTTTTCAACATTTGTGCAGAGCATTAATTAGGGACTATTCCAGGTCCATTGATCCGGTGGCAGCAGTGACTGCCGCACACCAGATCAAACAGGGTAAGCATGAATCCCCCCGCGATTACTATGAAAAGCTTAGGAAAACCTATTTTGCGGGTCAGGAACGGCAGGGGGGTTTCCCTGACACATCATCTCACTGGGACCTCCCAGTGGGGGAGGTTGCCGGCAGGCAAACTAAACCGTTGATGATGTTACTGGGGGACCTGACACAGAGAGGCAGAGCCAAACGAGTTTACATAGAAGTGACCATTGAGAGTGTGTGGAAGTGTGAAGCCTTGTTGGACACTGGGGCTGAAATTTGTTTAATGTCCACCACCACATTTGGTGACCTGAAACAAATTATGGAGACCTCAGACCTACGACTGAAAGTGGAAGCTTGTAGTGTGAACATTACAAGTTATACACAGACTAAGGCACAGCTCACTCGAAAGGCATGGTTAGAGTTCACTTTTGGGAAGATGAAGTTGGTTCACCCAGTGTACCCTGGAGCCCCTTGCAACCAGACAGACTGTCCTCGAATTGTCGAAGGAGCTCAAGTAGAGGGAATGTGGGTGGAGGACGTAATCCTAGCTGTTGACTGTGAAAAGTCCGCCATTAGTGGGAAATTGTATGAGCTTTTAACCAGCAGGGTCTCCCAGATCCCAGTGGTAACAAAGACTCAGAGATTCTCCAGCTGCAATGGTGCCCCCACACAAAAAGGCATAGGTATCTGCGCTGTCTCCCTTCTCATAGGCAAGCGGCAAGCAGTTCATTATATGCATGTAGTTCCCCAGTTGTCTCACTCGGTCTACCTAGGGGCAGACCTATTAGCGAGATTTGGCGTTCAGTTGGACACCATAAATAGCGTTCTGTGGACGCATGTAAATCCAGGTACTAAAGTCCTTGAGTTTGACCCATCCGGTCAAACCATTCCACAGGTTTGTGTAGTGGTGAATGAGTTCGAGTCTATAGTGCCCGCTTTGACAGCCGGCGCCGCAATCAGACTTAACCTTAAGAAAGGACAGAAAATGTGCGGAAAGCAAGCTTTCTTCCGACCGTCAAAATGGTTTGAAGAGCTTAGCTTGACAACCTGTGGCACCCCCATGCTAGAGTTAAACCAGAGGTCTGCTTACCTGCTGGTGCAGTACTTGACGCGGGGGAGTGTCCAAATCCCAGCACACACTGAGCTGGGATTTCTTGTAGACAGCATGTTTCATGACTTTGAACTAACCATCCCTGTAATTGGTCAGCTCCCCAGAGCGCTGGTGGAGAAAAGGGGTAGAATCTCATGACTGTGGAGTCATTGAGTTGCACACCGTCCACATTCCAACTGACCCGAATGCTCAGCCCATATATATTCGACAGAATAGGATCCCCATAACTGCATTCGACTCAATCCAGGAGACGCTAGATTCCCTCCTGGAGTGACAGATAATCAGGGAGTGTAAATCAACTTACAACTCCACTCTCTGGCCGGTACTAAAACCCAATGGAAAGTGGCGGTTGACAATTGATTATTGGCAGCTGAATAAGCAGGTGCCATTGTCACGTTGGCCCATGATTAATTTGGATTGGGAACTGGCTAAGTTCACTTCTGCTAAGTATTTCACAACAGAGGACTTAGCAAATGGGTTCTGGACCATGAAGGTGGACCAGGCAGATCAATATAAACTGTCTGTATTCCTTCCAACCAGTCATCATTTCTATGATGACAATGTGTATCCAGAATTGCCCAGGACATATGTTGATGGCTGCTCTTTTCGGCAAGAACACCAAGTACAGGCAGGGGTGGGACTGATGTGGGAAAATTACATTCCCTGTGAACCCACCCACTACCAGTTGGGCTCTAAATCTAGCCAGTGGCAGGTGTGCTAATTACTCTCCAACAGGCTGTGACGCATAACATAAGAGAACTGGTTATCTCCAGTGACTCCAACTATGCCAGGCATAGTTTTGTTTCCCACTTTTCCCACTGGAGGTTGAACGAGATGAGAAATGCTCGGGGAAGAGAGGTAAAGCACGCAGAATTGTTCCTGGCCAGCAATAAACTTGTCACAGATTTTGGCATGAAGGTTTATTGGCACAAAGTAAAAGGGCATTCACAGGAAAAGGGACCAGATAAAGTGGGCAACGACGAAGCCAACAGATTGGCAGAAGTTGGCGCACTCAGCGGCGAACCTTGGCAGTTCAAGGAGGAATGGCTTCATCCCTAAGAACACGCAGGTGTAAAGGTCATTACCCGGTGTGGAGTCTGCGAGGCCCGCCAGGTCGTCGAGGCCAACCCCCAGGTAGTGAACCTTGTCAGACAGCCTTTTGACACTGACCTGGTGGCCATGCAAAAGCTGGACCACGGAATTAAAACCATGTACCAACACATCTCCAACCCTCAAGAACACCCCCTTTCAGAGCAAGCTCTGGAGGGGTCGCCGGAACTAAAGGTCCTAGCTGGGGTTAGAGAAAAACTGAAAATCGTCAAGGGACTGTTCATTTATGTGCCACATGAAAATGACACACCAAGGTGGGTGGTTCCCACCCCTCACGAGGTGTCATGATTCAACACACACATGACGAACCCTGCGGGGGCCACCAAGGTAGTAAGGCCAATCATGATGCACTGCGCCAAGTAGCCTACTGGCCACACATGAGACAAGACGTCTCCAACTATGTGAAGGGGTGTTTGATCTGTTGCCGGTTTCAACCTTCTCGACCACTGCATAGAGCACCCCTCCAAAAGAAGGGCATGACATTCCCCTGGTCCAACCTCCAAGTGGACTGGGTCAACCCGATAGTCAAATCCTCCTGTGGGAACAAGTATCTCCTCACGATCACATGTGCATTCACTAAGTGGGTGGAGTGGAGTGACAAATGACACAGCAGAGACCACAGCAGTCTTGCTGATGAACCATGTGTTCAGCAGATGTGGACTCCCTATGACAGTGGATTCTGACTGATGAACACACTGTGGAAGATGTTAGGAATTAAAGCCAAGCTGCACATCTCTTACCATCCCCAATCCTCAGGATAGGTGGAAAGGGCAAATCGGACCATAGTAGGCATGTTGAGGAAATACGTTTCCACCAACGGCCGTGACTGGGACATTAAACTGCCACTAGTCCTAATGGCAATCCGATCCACACCACACCACTCCACTGGAGTGTCACCATTTGAAATGATGACGGGACGGCGGATGACCCTTCCCCTACACCACCTGTACAGGATCGAGGACGAGAGTGTCGCCAGTGCTGTCACATCACAACGATATGTGGCAGACCTAAAAGGGCACCTCCGAGAAACCTTTGCTTTGGCCCAGGAGAACTTAGAGAAGAGTGCCGAAGGTCAAAGAGCATATTCCGACCAATAAGCCACCAGCAGGGAGTGCCAGATGGGGGACACAGTGCTCTATTTTAATTTCACAAAACCCATGGGAACAGCCAAGAAATTCTTACCGAATTGGTCCCTATGAAATATTCGACAAAGTGTCTCCAGTAGCTTACCGCATTAAAATAGTGAAAGGAAGTAGAACTCCAGTGTACAAATGGGTGCACCTTAATTAAATCAGGCAATACATTTCTCCTGCCACTGAAAGAGGGGAGCCTGAGGAAATCCAATGACTAAGTAAAGAACTCCCTCCCCTACCCCTGACCCAGCCCTCTGAGATCGTGGAACCCGGGCCGGCCACGGGCATCGTCCTTCAAGATGCCCTGGGATTGTTGATCACAAACTGTAAAACATACACTCAGAGAGTATATGTTAAGTTGGATCCTAGAGATGCTATCGAAAACGTGCAGATGGACGGCAAAGTCTCCTCTTATGGCAAAATGTGGGCAAAGGATACAATTTGGCATGCTCAGCTTGACACCATACACCTGTTAACACAACTCAAGAAAGTTACTGTTACTCAGAGTGAGGTCACTGGAGTGAACCGGTCAAAAAGGTTTTTAGGGGGTTTACTAGCAGCCGCCTCTGCTATTGGCTCGCTGTTTTCAGGTGGCTTATTCGCCACCAATACAGTGACACTCAACACCATGAGGAAACATGTGCAGGAGTTACAGGAAGAGATGCCAGAGGTTAGTCTGAAGCCTGAACAGCAAAAAAAGCTGTTTCAAAACATGGGCAAGACTTTGAAAGGTACCATTCTCACTGTTAACCTCCATTCTACTGTACTCAATCACACTCTCCATACCGTAGGTTGGATTGTTGACGTGATTGAATGGGACTATGTGTACGTGCAAAAAGTTAGGATGCTAATGCAGGACCTACTCAGAGAAATTAGTGCCACTGTTGGTAGCTTAGCTATGGGACAGATCCCCACAAACCTCATTCCCCTTTCCCTGGTGGAAGATGTCCTGAAACAGGCCATTTCAGAAATCAGACAGCCACTGCAGGTGCATCTAGCGTACATCCTTGGAAGCGCCATCCCAATACATGTAGACCCAGAAGCAAAAGAGATCATCTTTTTATTGAACCTCCCAATCATTGACAGTAAAGGCATATGTAGACTTAGGTCTGTATTGAATGTGGGTTTCTGGGAGGGAGACATGTATGTTAAACTAAACACCCCACCAGTCATAGCTTACCAGGACAATGACCCCATTTTATACCTGGTCCCAAATTTAGAAATGTGCATATCTACCAAGGATATCAACTGGTTATGCCAGAGCAAACCATTTCTTAGGGACCCCACTCAGAGATTGTGTGGTACACGTAAGGGCGCTATGTCTGAGAAGTGTAAGGCCACTATGACCAGTAGGAATGAAGTTAGTGAAACCAAAGTGGAAATTGCAGGGGATAAATGGCTTGTCCGTATGCCTCAATCAGAGATCATGGTAACTTATGACAGACATGATACAGCCACCAAAGTACAACTTCCCAATGAGACCATTTTTGTGTGTGTCCCTAAAGGGGCCATCGCTCACATTGATGATTTAGCTCTATACCATTTAGACTCTGAGCAATATGAAACTGAAATTGAAATTGGAGACGCCTTCCTGGGATACAACTTTAAATTGGACAGCGTTCTTAGCAAAAGGGTAAAAGTGGAAGGCACTAAAATCATAGAGTTTGCAATAGATCAAACCAGTTTGCAAACCACCCTCCTAGAGTCAAGTGAGAGAAAGCATAGGCTGTCTCACGGTTGGGGGGTTGGGATATGGTATTTATAACATTGCTCCTGAGTGGCTGGATCATAACAGGAAGTGCGATATGGATGCTAGCCAAGCATCCTCGGGTATTGCATGACAGAGTGCATAACTTCAAAGGAGAACCTGCTTACCATGTAAGCCAACCATTTGAACCTAGGTCCCTGCCCACTATAGACATCGGTGATAGTGACAGTGAAGGTCAGGTGCCTGAATAACCTTTGAATTTCCAGTCACCTCTCTCTGTTAGATAACTTCCCTTGGTTACCGTCAGTAACCATACTCCTAATACCAATAATTATTTTTTAATGTACCGGTTATAATATGTAACCTGTATATGTGTTAGTATAGGATTTCCAAAGTGATTGGAATACATTCTGCTTAGATGATGAACTATTACTTTGTTGTTCTCTGATTTCTCAAGGTCATGAATGGTGAGGTTCACTGTTGAATTCTGTTACATAACTTTTAAATGAATGCTTAACGTCTTATTTTGTCTTGAAGGGGATAACGTCCTTGTCGACCTCAGTCCCATTCAAGAAAGGGCGTATGTAGCGTTAAGGTGGGGGGGGGTTGTATTGTGATAAGAGCATTCTAGCCCTGAGCTGGAGCTCTGATCTAAAGAAGACTTCTCCCCCAAAGTTACCAGAATTCCTGAGCTCATCGGCCCATGAACTGTTCTTCGTCAAAGTGACAGTTTTGGGAGTAGGCTCACCTAGAATGGGCCAAATGACTTGGAATCCCTGCTGTGAAAACGTCTGGGGAACATGGCCTGGAGGTCATAAACCCCTTTTGAAGCAGGCGAGAGCCAAAATCCCGAAACAGAGCTACGAACCCAGGCAAAGTGGCATTTCCAAAAGATGGCATGGATTGGCATCAGGCATGAATCAAGCCTCCTCCGATAGGAGACTGGGGGCTGGCAACAAAATCCAACTTCACAAACTCAAGAACCAATCACCTATGATCTAAAAAGGCATAAAAGGTAGCACACAGCACTTTTTCTCTCTCTCTCACCTGAACCGGTAACTTGCTGCCACAGCTTAACTTGTTGCCAGAACCGGAACCGGAAACCAACTAAGTCTTTGCCGGCAACAGAAGAGTTTAACTGGGAGAAGGAGATTGAGCCGTATGAAGAATTCTTTTAAGGAACTTTACTAAGTAAGGAACTTTAGAACCTGCGCCTGCCCGCCTGTGCACACCTGATCAGTGGAGTTAATACAGCTGGACAATTGACTAAGTCGACTGTAATACAGAAGTGTTCAGTCATTTTAAATAGCTATTGAATCTTAAGAAACTTGACCCTTGGAAACGAACAGGGCCCTGCTTTCCTCAAAGACTTTGTCTTCAAGTAACTACGGTGGAAAACCCTGCTTGCTAAGAAGATATCCTGTGCACAACCTTGGAGCCTTCAAACCAGTGGAAAATCTGTTTGGAAAAGACTCTACTTTCGCGAAACCCCAACTTCCAGGAGCATTGACTCAGGAAGTTATTGGACAAAGCCAAACCAGACTGCCTTTGTTCCAAACCACACAGACCTCACCCCACCCTATGGAACCTTGTGCCGTGTGCTTTTATCTGATCCCGAAGACAGAGAGGCCTCTCTGCAACAAAGTTCAGATAAGTTTAACAGTTTGGAGTTTATCATTCATGACATTTGAGAAATCAATTAGAAATGTTATTCTGTGAGTCATAAACTTGTGTGTAATATCATTTAGCATTTTCTTAAATATAAATGAGTACTGCATTAAACTGTTTTGTTTGACAATTTTAGAAATAAAACCTGTCAACACCAAGAAATATCTTCTCATTCCTGTTTAACTGTTTTAGTCTGAAATTGACACATATTAATAGACACTAGATTATAGGTGGCCCTGCCTATCCTTAATCATTGAATAATAATCAATTCCAAGGGGAATTGTGGTAACAAGAAATGATATAATCTTTCTGGGCACCCAAACGTAAATGAGACTGATATATATAACGAGAAGTTATTTGACATAAATACTAACCTGCATAGTTATTTGATGTCCGACTAACAATATTAATGAGAGACTCACCTTCGTCTTACTAACCGGTATTGTAGTCAATGTATTTGTAATTTTGTTTAATGATTTGTATGTTATCACATGCGATTCCATGTTCTTTGATTTAGTCACGGAAGTGATTTGTCTTTGATTTGTTGATCTTTGTTAATTATAATTAGTTTTTCCTAACTATTGTAGTGCTACATTTTATCTTTGTTTTTAATACATTTTAGAATGTATATCTTTGGAATTGGTGTCTGCGCCCAATTATTGCAGAAATTGAGTTCTACAAGATTCTAGGATTCTTGAAAAGTGTACCTTACGCTACAGCACTGAAGGCAGGATTTTTACATTTAAAACTTAACTTAAACTTACTTTTCATCATAAATTACAACCACAAATCAAACATTGTAAAACTTAATTAAATTAGAATAAGGGAGAAAACATTTTCTATCACCCTCTGCCCCCATTCACCATGCACCTCCCTTTCTACATATTACATGTGTTTATTTCATGCAGCCTTTATTCGCATCTTTATCAATGGCACCAGTAATTTTGTAGGTGACTGTCCATATATATACACTCACCTAAAGGATTATTAGGAACACCATACTAATACTGTGTTTGACCCCCTTTCGCCTTCAGAACTGCCTTAATTCTACGTGGCATTGATTCAACAAGGTGCTGAAAGCATTCTTTAGAAATGTTGGCTTGCAGTTGATGGAGATTTGTGGGATGCACATCCAGGGCACGAAGCTCCCATTCCACCACATCCCAAAGATGCTCTATTGGGTTGAGATCTGGTGACTGTGGGGGCCAGTTTAGTACAGTGAACTCATTGTCATGTTCAAGAAACCAATTTGAAATGATTCGACCTTTGTGACATGCTGCATTATCCTGCTGGAAGTAGCCATCAGAGGATGGGTACATGGTGGTCATAAAGGGATGGACATGGTCAGAAACAATGCTCAGGTAGGCCGTGGCATTTAAACGATGCCCAATTGGCACTAAGGGGCCTAAAGTGTGCCAAGAAAACATCCCCCACACCATTACACCACTACCACCAGCCTGCACAGTGGTAACAAGGCATGATGGATCCATGTTCTCATTCTGTTTACGCCAAATTCTGACTCTACCATCTGAATGTCTCAACAGAAATCGAGACTCATCAGACCAGGCAACATTTTTCCAGTCTTCAACTGTCCAATTTTGGTGAGCTTGTGCAAATTGTAGCCTCTTTTTCCTATTTGTAGTGGAGATGAGTGGTACCCGGTGGGGTCTTCTGCTGTTGTAGCCCATCCGCCTCAAGGTTGTACATGTTGTGGCTTCACAAATGCTTTGCTGCATACCTCGGTTGTAACGAGTGGTTATTTCAGTCATAGTTGCTCTTCTATCAGCTTGAATCAGTCGGCCCATTCTTCCTCTGACCTCTAGCATCAACAAGGCATTTTCGCCCACAGGACTGCCGCATACTGGATGTTTTTCCCTTTTCACACCATTCTTTGTAAACCCTAGAAATGGTTGTGCGTGAAAATCCCAGTAACTGAGCAGATTGTGAAATACTCAGACCGGCCCGTCTGGCACCAACAACCATGCCACGCTCAAAATTGCTTAAATCACCTTTCTTTCCCATTCAGACATTCAGTTTGGAGTTCAGGAGATTGTCTTGACCAGGACCACACCCCTAAATGCATTGAAGCAACTGCCATGTGATTGGTTGGTTAGATAATTGCATTAATGAGAAATTGAACAGGTGTTCCTAAGAATCCTTTAGGTGAGTGTATAGTGTATATGTGTGTATGTGTGCATGTGTGCATGTGTGTATGTATGTATGTATGTAAGTGTGTGTGCGTTTCTTACCTAAATATAAACGGGCATCACATGCTCTGAATGAATACGATGCCCCTCCATTTGCCTCTTGCTAAATGATGTGCGCTCCATCAGTCTGGCGCTGTGTTATCTGAGGAGCTGAATTAAAGTGCTTGTGCAGGTTACATTAATATGAACATGATATTAAACATGTTACTGTGCATGTAGCAGGTGAGTCCTGTGTTTTGTTTCAGTGTTGTATGTATGGGCTCAAATGGCGGTGGGATTAAGTGATTGTCCAGCTTTTTACTGCAGGTCTCTGCACACACAGGATGGTTAAGGAGTCGCTGAATCGGCACTAAAAAAAAAAAAAATGAAAGCAAAGAAACTGGCGGCAAAAGCAAAGATTGCAACATCGCAACCAAAGACAGGAACTGCAGGCGGGTGCGTCAGAGTTTTTTTCTTTTGCTTTCGATACATTTTTTGTTTACAATTCTATACATTTTGCTTTAGATTTTTTTATTTTTGATCTCAACATACATTTTTTCTCAATTTTTTTTTTGTTTACAATATATATATATATATTAATGCGATACTTATGATGCTAATTTTCTACCATTTGTGTTTATTGTGATTTCCCCTTTTTCATTTGTGGAACTCTTTCTGAACGAAAGCCCTTGTATTATTCGCGATCCTGCAATAAAGGCCAGACAACGCCGGTAATCCGAGGACTCCCTGTGGTTCTTATACCCGGCGTCTACACCAGTCAATATTTATTAGCGAACCGGTCAAATATCGATCACAAACTGGCCAACACACCGATACAGCACTTGCAGATCGGATCATAATGTGTGATTGGAAAAACTGTGGCTTCTCCTATAATGACACTTTTGACCCGGCAGCAATACATTTACACTGCCATTTCTGATCTGGATCAAATGCAGCAAAACATTTGATCACAATCAATGGTGTTGCATTTACACTGCCATTTGATCAGGATCAACTTTTCTGCCACCATAGTGGTCCTCGCATGCACATTAGCACGCAAGTACAAACTTAATGCATTGGAGTTATTTTATTTATAATATGGGAAGTAGGGAATGGGATTTCTGATATCTGCGCCACTGATGCAGGTCTCCCTCCTGCCTTCAACAAACGCTGATGCACTAGCTTGTAAGTAGAAACGTAATTATATATATATATTAGTCTTAAAATGGTATTAGTATTGAAAACGGTCTATCTCATTACAAATTATTATAACAAGTAAAACCAACGCACTTGCATATTTTTTCACCACCGACGCATACAATTATGTATTTTTGCTAACATAAAATAACAAGCCATTTATTGTTAAGTTGAACAATATTTAATGTATAATACAGGCAGTAGGGAAGTGTCCTATCTGCTCCACTGATGTGCAGGCTGTTCTTCTGGCTCCTTTCTCTAAAACACACTCCGCGGCAGTGCATGCACTTGGCCGATCAAGTGTTTACACTTCCAGGATCAAATGCTAACGATGCATTTGATCCGGATCAGAAATAGCAGTGTAAATGTGCCTACTGCATGAGGGGTGGATTAAGCTATGTGATTTGTGCAGATCATGCTTTGCATGTGTACGATTGGATGATGAAGTACAAGGTGGGTTTACAAAGAAATAGGATTGTGTTGCCAAAAACAAGTCAAAGCTAGTCTTGGAATCTTGCGGACCAAATAACGATTTACAACATAAAGCAACTTTACAAATGTGTTTTTAGTAAATGTATATTTATGCAAAATAACTTAATCTGGGCCATCGCCATTCTAATTGTAAAACATTTGTAACTAGGATTAAAACAGTTTAAAATGGAGCCCAATCACCTGCTCACCTCCTCGATAAAATGGGGACATTTCAGACAACAAAAGGGGACATATCACAGAACCTTGTTTATCTTTACTGTGTGTGTGTCTATTTTACATTTTAGTTTCCATAGGTTGGTTTGAACGTCATAACACAGGTCCCATATTCAAAGTAACATAAGACAAATTCTGCTAACATGGGACATGATTACAAATTGGTATTGTTTTAACACTGTGCACTTTCTGCAGTACACTGACCTTCTCTGTTATGAGTTACCAAAGATCTATTCAAGTCCCAGAGATCTCAATTAAATACTGTTATTGATGTCTGAACACTGTATATCATATATCAATTAAGGCCAATTCCACTGAGACCAGCTAAGCTGACTGTACTTCAATCTTCAGTTTACAGAGGCATTGCAGGAACAATTGAATGAAGAGAGAGTGACCAAGATGTTAGATCGAGGAACTCATTTGAGAAATTAATACAATTTAATGTCATAACTACAAGGAACAACCCTACACTAAAGATGTTTAATATTTGTATTTTTTACATAAATTCAGACAGACTTGACATATTAGACAAGTAGCCTTAACCTAGTGAAATGTATTATTTCACACAACACCAAGGAAAAAACAATCAGACACCAACATGGCAGTATGTGGTTGTTTAATCTAATCATTCAGGGTCTACAAATACCAGCAAAGGAAAAGACATCTCTTTGTGGGTGCTCATTTTAAAAGGCCAGAACAACCAACTGAATATACAACTATCATCATACACAGAGTCCTAAACAGTATTTAGTAGCTATAAATTCCAAGTAGCATCAATAGCAAGGACTGTGTCTACTATCAATATATTTGCACCGTGAATTTCAAAAGTGGAACAAAAAATATTTAAAAAAACCTCAAGATTTATATATTGGTGCAAGACAGCTTCTATCAACGCCAAGAGAAAGGCTGATATGATAACATTTCAGAGATTAAAAAAGTATTATTGGCTTTGCACCTTTTCCATTAATTATATTTACAAAAAACGAATTGAGAGGGAAATGCAGCCACCTAAGAGTAAAGCAGTTTGCAAATTAATAAACAAGTTACCTATCTCCATTAATGAATTACGTGTTTACACAGTCACATACGAGTTACTGTATCTACTCTAATTGGTTCAGTCCTGTTGGGGTTATAATAAGGGGCTCAGAAATTTGACATATACAGTCTTTAGAAGGAAGCAAGTGGAGACCTTTGGATATCAACTCAAGCACCAGCCAAGGTAAGATTAACACTGTTCTTCAATTTAACTGTGACAATTTGAATGACTTATAATTGGTATTATTGGTATTGGTATTACAGTAATTAGACTTGCAATGCACAATTGTGATTTAAACAATAGGCATTTGGCATGGCATGAGTTATCAGATTAGTTAGAATGAAACAATAATAGTAGTATAGGGCAAAACAATGTGTGCATTTAAACATTATCAATCTAATAATTCTGGCTTTGTGTATTTTTGATGCACTTAAAACTAACATATAATATAATCTATTCATAACATTGTTTTCATTTTATTATTATTATTATTATTATTATTATTATTATTATTATTATTATTATTGCTGCGGTAAAGCTAGATTATTTGAAAACAAAGATGTTGTTCATTAATGTATTATTGTCAGAACTGACAGAACTATTCAAACAACTTCACTAGGGTTATTTAGCACTATAAGGGGTACTGTTCAAGTAATTTGAACTGAACTTTACATAGTGTGGCTGAAATGTGTTTTTTATTAACTATGGCAGTTATAAAACAATATAAAATATAAGGATTAAAAATATATATATATATATATTATTAAAAATGATCAGCAAATGGGGCTTAACTCTCTTGGCAAAACGTGGGCTTTAGTTATACATTTCCCCGTCCCTTTTCTCTGTAAAGAATTAATGAATTCAAAATTTGTATAATTGTATACTGAAGCAAAAAGGAATCAATCTTTCACATTTTACAGATTATGCCAAAATATTACAGGTCTGTGCCTTTCACCCAGCATTAATCTAATGACTAATTGACTCTCACCCCTACCATAATTTTGCTGGACTATTGCAGGTCAGTTTCTCTAGAAGATGGAAGTGCGTCTTGTGCTGAAGGCAGCTGGCTTCATCTGTCTGGACTTGGTGGGCATCCCAGGGAACCTGACCGTGCTCCTGTTCTTCTGCTACCTGCGTCTGTCTGATGGCCGGCTTCTGCCCAATGACCTCATCCTGAGCAAGCTGGCGTTTGTCAACCTGGTGGTAGTCCTGTGCCGTGGAATCCCACAGGCCTTAACTGCACTTGGCATTCGGAACCTCTTTGGGGACAATGGCTGCAAAGTGATCATCTTCATCTACCGAATAGGCCGTGCCATGTCCATCTGTATCACCTCCCTCCTCAGCTGCTACCAATGCATAGTCATTGCCCCTGGATCAACCCGGTGGATGGTGCTGAAGCAGAGGTTCCCCAAATGCATCCCTCTGATCATCTTGCTGCTCTACGGGCTGAATATCACAGTGTGCCCTGCTGCATTTCTCTATCCATTAGCAGTTCCCAACTCCACCATCCCAGAGTACACCCTGAACTTGGAGTTCTGTATTGTGGTGTTCCCTGGTTTCAAGTCATACATAGCTAATGGAGTCATGTTCTCAATTCGTGATTTTGCCTTTGTGGGCATCATGGTTAGTGCAGGCTTCTACATTGTCCTGATTCTGTACCGCCACACGAATCAGATGAGGGGCATGCATGGCTCGGATCGGAACCAGAGAAAAACAGCAGAGGCGTCCAAGTCAGTGCTCATGCTTGTGGCCATGTATGCAATCTTGTTTGGCCTGGACAATGTCCTGTGGGTTTACACCCTCTGTGTCAGCCGTGTCCACCCTGCTGTCTCAGACACGCGGGTCTTTTTTGCCTCCTGTTACTTCGCCCTCAGCCCAGTCTTCATCATCGCCACCAACAAAAAGTTTGCAGCCAGACTGAACTGCTTTTCCCATGGCCAGGAAGAAAAAAGCAGTACTACAGAAACCATTGTATCTCACATAACTGCAGGGTTGTGAAGTAGGTGGCATATTTTATTGCAGAAAACAAAACCCTTGATACATGCTTGCTTCAATGTCTGTATTAAATATATATCTAAGAACTTGGAGGTGGTATGCTAAATATCTCTTAATTATTCTCTCTAAATTCTAGTAGTTATTCAAAAATAACAGTTACAATATTTTGATTGCCAGTATAATTTAATGTTGCAGTATATGGCTGGAAGATTAATTACAAATGTCTGACCATGTGCTGATGAAACTGTAATCACAATAAAATGTGAAACAAAGGTGTAATATAAACACCTTAATTCAAATTTAATCTTAAACTGTGAGGATGCTGTATTTTTGGGTTTTGAGATTTAATTCCTGATCCAGCTACACCAGGAAAAGTTTATATACATGTACATTAATATTTAGATGAGCAAATATAGTTTGATAAATTCTTGTTTCACTGTCATTTATATGAACAGTCATTTATAATGTTTTATAGCAGTGTTTCCTACACCGCTATTCTGGAGTGGCAGTACGTCACTGCTGAATCTACACCACCGCTACAAAACAATTTTATTAAAAATCATGACATTGATAACATGTGAAGTAGACTTCTAACTCCATGGGAATTTAATATAAAACACATACAAAATAAAACACCACAGCACATTTATTTCTAAGTTGATTTTTTTTTATCAATTTGATTCTTCACTGAAACCAGAAAATGCTCCCTAATATTCAGACTGAACCAATGTGTCATTTTTATGGCTCAGCTTGGTCGTTATTCATCTTAAACACTTACTTCCCGAGTACATTTGCATTCTTTGTGGCCTTGATTCTCCCAGGCATAGCGGAAATGACCCAGGGTTATCAAATCAGACACACGACAACAAACACAACTAAAGGCAAGAATCTGTTACACCACCGAGAACTCCTGGAGTCTGGGAGCAGAAGGTTTTTCATTTTTGGATTTGATTTGTTTTTATCAGGAAAAAAAATAAACTGTTAGGCATGGTGCCACACTAGAACAGCTTGATAAAATGTAATTGGAGATTTGTACAGTAATTCTGCTGACTCATCACAGAAACTAAAGAAACTTGAGTAGCAAGCGTGCAGTCTAGCATTTTCTTTACTAGCATGTGGGGTTGCTAGGCATTCCAGGTTCAATGTGCAGTTCTCACAACCCTAACACACAACATTGCAACAAAATTACCTTATATTACATTGTTACAATGTTGTGACAACATTACGTGTTAGCAGGGAAGCCGCCCCACCCTCCTACTACTAGCTAGGCTACTACTACGGCTTTGGATTAGGGATGTGCATGACAACTATTGACTATCAATAATTCCACAGCTGTTCTCCTCAACTATTTGAATAGTCGCCCCCTGCCACCCATTCAAAATGTGACATACATTAAATGTGAAATAATGCAGTGTGACAATTTTTGCAATTGCAAAAAGTTGTGAACTTTATTTTAAAATACCTATCTAACACAACTTTGTTAAATAAACATTAGTCTATGTAAAAATACCTTCACGCATCTTGTCAGACTGTCGTATTACTGTTTCCCAATATTGTCACAACAGAGGTTGTAACTATTTGTTTATAAAGGAATATTTTGCAATTACATCTGTAACTGACCCACCAAAATATTTTTCTTTTTCTATTTTTATTAATTTAATTTGCATTCAATAATAGTTTAGCAATCTGAGCTGCAATGAAAATGCCTGAACATTAGTGTCTTTGTGGCAATGTTTTCCGGTCATAACAGTGAAATACAAAATGTATTAGACTATCTAATTTGTACGATCTATTTAAATTATTTATTTTTCCACGTTTCCAGAGCACTCTCCTGTTTGCTCTAGTTCCAGTGAATAAAAAGTAAATAGCAAAAGCTGGCCGCAGATCCCTGCACATGGACGCCATCGACATCGACACATCAATATCGACCTTGCAATCCGTCAACGTCAGCATATCGACCTCGAAATCCATCGACGTCGACACATCGGGATACACTAGAGAGTGTATCCTATATCAAAATCAACAATGGGAGAGGAGAGTGTCTTGGTGAGACTCAGTCCACGGATCTCACCTCCTCCCCATCAAGGTATTCAGGGAGGGAGAGTGTCTCTCAGGAGACTCGATCAACGGATTGTGCCTCCCTCCCTACCTCACGTCGAAAGCTCCATTATGTACATTCTCGACATCCAGGATCTGTTGTGAGGGGCTGGGAGAAGCAATCCTGCCTCAGGATCAACATACCAGCTAGAGAGCAGTTGGCTTCATCCCCCTCTATGCAGGCGCTCCCCGTAGAGTCTCTCCCCAAGATGGAGATCGTCAGAGAGCAGGCGTTCTCTAGTTCTCCCCCAGAACCACTCCCCCATGGCATATATGCTGGTCTCCCCCTAGGAGGAGATGGGAGTCTCCACCCCCTCGTGCAAGGGAGGAGGAGGAGGATGAGTTCAAACACTGCTGTGTCAAATTGGAGAGTGTTGACAGTAGCTATGGCCACCCAGCGCCAAATGCAATACCATCTGAACGAGAGGAAATTGATACAGGGCTGATGGAAAGCCCCTCCATCACCTGCCCTTACTGGAGGAGATGTCCATCCTCCTCAACGCATCAATTACGCCTGGTCAAACTTTCGGGACCACTGTCAACCTGAGCATAAATGCTCAGCTAGGGCGAAGGAAATGGAGTCAAAGTACAGCCGAAAAGACAGCCCCAGTGGCGCCACTGGCCTTTCCCTCCCTGGGTGAGGTGGGTTTTAGGTGGGTTAACATACCAGCTTTAGATTTGTTGTAGATTAATTGCACTGCATTTATTAAACACTTAACAGTGTTTTCATTTACTTTGTCAAAGTATTTCCATGCAGAACGTCTCCGTGAGGAAGCCATTGGTCGCGCTCTTGTAGTGCAGTTTCCATAGATATGCGCAGATCTGTAGAATTCCACCAATCCCATTGGTGGAGCCATGCAGATCTGCGGAAATCCATACTACACAAATGTAGTGGTTTTAGTAAATCCCAGGATACACTGATGAAGGAGCAACAAGTTTATTATACAAAATAAGAAATTCAAGTTAACTCTGAGCTCTCCTCTCACAAGAAGTGAAGAAAATAACTAGTGATGCGAGTTGGAAGAAGCCTTTTTGTATTTATTTTTGTATGTAATAGGTTACAATCATTTCTATTGGAAGTGATCTCATTAAAATCCAGTTGTACAGGTTTTCAGTTTGCCACATGCATACAAATACAGTCGGTGGTTAAGTCTACAAGAGATTGAAAATACAAAAGACTGGTTGGTTAGTTAAAGTGCCCTCTCAGGCAGCAGTTGGCCAAGTATTCAGAAGATAATAGCTGTATAAAATTCAAGAATGAATTTTACGATGAACCTTAAGGTAAAATGCTTTTTGTAGATTTCTGTAGCATTCAGAGTTTGGTACGAAACTACAGATAAAATTCCTTTAACAAACATAATTAAAGTACTTCCCCAAAAGGGACAAAGGGCTTCATAGACAAAGCTGAAACAATAAAGAATATAAAGTAAATAAAAGTACATTTTCCCACTACACAAACCCAACCATTGTTAGCCAATCACAGACAAGAAATAAGAAATCCCACCCTCCCTTCAATCAACAGTGCAGGCTTTAAAATACAATAAATATATACATTTTAATTTCTTTAACTATCGGATGTTAGATTCATTTGTTGATAGTGGAATTTTCTACTATTTAGTCTCATCATTACTTTTTTCTAGTTATTGTTTCTGTATTCATATCTATAGCACATTTATTATAATAAATATGTCTTACTACCTATTTGTTGCCTAGATTTCACTTTCTATTGACATTTAGACCAAATGGATTATTTAGAATATAAATTCATCATTGCACACAAACTAAACATTCTATTCTTGATTTGTTGTCACACTAAAGAAAAAATAAAGCTAAACTGACATCCCTATGTAAGTAACCAGAGATGACCTTCTGACAGCTGTTCTGCAAACACAGAATCCTGTAGGAAACACTGGTTTATAGTACAAAATGGCCAGGCCTTTCTCAAGATTCCACCGAGCTCAATGAAAAAATAATAATTCAACATTACTATACAGCGAGGCCTGTATCCTAATTAGAAGTTAATTAACCATGCCTTTACCAGAAGCAGACTCCTTAATTTGTATGCCTTAATTAATCTCCAGAGTAATCTCCAAATGTTTTATTAGTGTGTAAACATAACAAAAAAAGTATTTTAAATGAGCCTATAGTGGCAAGTGAATACGTTTTGAAAACAAGTGCAAAAATGCCACTATCTGCAGAATAATTCACAAAATCTAAATCTAAAACACAGTACATCATCTTGAACTAGCAGATTTGGTCAAACAGTATATCATAGGCAGAGTTCACATGTTTTTTAAGCTTACTGAAGACAATATGCTTAAGTCATAGATTCAATTCTACAGGGTGCAAAGTGAGGAGCTGCAACCAGAAAGCGTCTGCCGAAAGTAAAATGTTGTGCTAGAAATTGCATACACAACACTGTCTTTGTTCAGTGTCACTCAAATTCATGCAATTTTGAGAAGGTGAATTCACTCGTAAATAAGTGTAATTATTCTTGTAAAACAAGTCTACAATGTCAAAATAACAAATATTGGAAAAATAACTCACCATACAACACTTTAATCAAGTGCTGTGTCAGTGACAGCTTTTTAGTAACAAATACATACAAACCGAATAAAAACAGATTTAAATGTGATGTGCAAATGACTCCACTGCAAATAGTTGTGTGCGTATGTGTGCATGCATGTGTCTTATGAAGTTGTTGACTTCAAATCCTGACGTTAAAAGCACGACTTGATATAGCCTACCCATTTTAGATTCAAATTAATATTTAAAATCCATGTGCATACATTTACACTGTTACATTTTGTGTTACAAACATGTGCTTTCAGTTATGTTTTGTGTGGAGGTTCCGTGCAAAAAATAGCAACATATAAAAGGCTATGAGGAGTCAAATTTAGAACAACACTTTATTTTCACAGCACTTTCTCATTATCAACTGTAATTACACATCTCAATTTGTTTTTTTGACAGAAAAAGTTTAAGTTGTACATATATTTCAATATGTTAATAAGAAGTAACCCCACATAGTTTAAGTGTCCACAACTTGATGTTTTAGATGCACCAGTGTCTTCAAAGACGTTAGTTCAAAGATAGATGCTATGGTAATGTGTTGTGAACAACCTGAAGGGCACCTATTCCATTGTCTCACAGCACAATTTTTTTGTTTCTATCACTGCTACAGTGTATTAAGCATAGCTTATATATATTTATAATAAAATAAAATAAAAAAGGCCAGTATTGACAATAAATCATGTCACCCCAGTGTTAATTTCATTGTCGAAATTGAGGATGAAAATGTGCATATGTTCATCATCTAACTGTTTTTCATTTTAGTTAACAAAGACAAAAATCCAACTAAAATTATCCAAAATGACGACTAAGTGTTTTTGCATTTTCATTTGCAAAAATATAACGTGACAAAATTGTCAGTTTGACTAAAACTCAGAACTCACCGTTTGCACTTTTACCGCCTGCTTGTCTGTCATATAGCAGCCAATCCCAGGCAGAACGACTGTTGCTGCCATGCAGTGCAGCTTATAATTGGCTGAACACAACTGGGATCTACAGCACAGACTGGTGAAGGAGAAGCGGCGAAAGTTCAGGAGAACTGAGGTTGTATTCTTGTACCGCAGATGTCCGCAGTTCTGCACAGATTTTCATCGATCCCATTAGTGAAGCAGCCCAGATCTGCGGAAATCTGCACTACATGAACGTGACCCAAGATGTTTGATAAGAGATTAAATCATGATACTGTGATACTTATATATTCTTTGAGTAATAGCTAAAATTACTTATCTGTTTTATGAATTTGTTTGTTGCTAAAATTGCTTTGTTAAGTAATAAGTTGCCACACAATTATTATATGGATTTAAATGCTAATAAATTAGAACTGTCTTAATTCTAAAGTTAAAAAGGTAAATTCACATAATTTGTTTAATATTCCAATGACTAAAACTGAAATTAAATGTATGCAGGTTTTAGGTCAATATAACAAAATTAAATAGCATGACTAAAATGTGACAAAAACTAATGTAATTTTAGTCGAATAAAACTAAAAGATTTTTGTAAATTTGAGTCAACTAAAAATGAAGAAAAGTGTATGACTAAAATGTGAATATATCTCATAGACATTTTAGTCCACCTTATTAAGACTATGACTAAATAAAAAACTGATGACTAAATTAACACCGGATGTGGTATACTGTTCACCTTCACAGCACTACTTTTATCCACTTCCACACATCCTGGTCCTATGAATAATGAATAATGAATTATTGTATATGTAATTTCTGGCACAACAACTGACTTCTGGCAGATGTTTTCTCAGGGATGCAATGCTGCTCTTTTTTTATGATTCTGCCGCTTTACTCCTGTGGTTGCAGCTATATGGCCAGCAGCACTGCAGGAAAATCACAGAAGGGCGATTTACATACACAGAGAACAATTCTCGAGACACATACATCATGGAATCCATGGCTGTCATGTGAACTTGTTCAAATTAAACCTTGTACAGCTTGTGCTTCACATCTAGTTGTTTAATATATTGTTTTACTGATCTTACCCGAGTTGTTTTTCATTTCACAGATGGAACTAGCAAGCCATGAATTTAAGTTCAATTAATTATCTCCCTTCTAATCAATTTTAATATAGAAGTACACTATTAACACTTACGTAGTCTATATAACAAAACAGTCCAACCTAGACAGGTATTTTTATAAAGATCGGATTACGAACATGATGTAAAGTACCGAACATATGTATGTGTGCACAACAAACACACAACGATATAGAGAGCATACTACTTTCAGCTGTAGTTGTTCTGAATCCATAGCTACATTGTGGTTCACAGCAAAAGTTTGTTGTTTATAAACTACAATGTAAAAGTTTGTTTCTCTCTCTGTCCTCTGCGTTCTGACCAGTGCACTCTGTATATACACCGATCAGCCATAACATTATGATCACTGAGAGGTGGAGTGAATAACACTGATAATCTCATTATCATGGCACCTGTCAGTGGGTGGGATATATTAGGCAGCAAGTGAACATTTTGTCCTCAATGTTGATGTGTTAGAAGCTGGAAAAATGGGCAAGTGTAAGGATCTGAGCGACTTTGACAAGGGCCAAATTGTCATGGCTAGATGACTGGGTCAGAGCATCTCCAAAACTGCAGCTCTTTTGGGGTGTTGGGTGTCTGCAGTGGTCAGTACCTATCAAAAGTGGTCCAAGGAAGGAAAAGCAGTATCATGAAAATGACAGGGTCATGGGTGGCCAAGGCTCATTGATGCACGTTAGGGAGCGAAGGCTGGCCCGTGTGGTCCGATCCAACAGACGACCTACTGTATCTCAAATTGCTGAAAAAGTTAATGCTGGTTCTGATAGAAAGTGTGTGTCAGAACACACAGTGCATCGCAGTTTGTTGTGTAGGGGGTTCGTAGTCACAGACCTTTCCGGGTGCCCATGCTGACCGCTGTCCACTGCCGAAAGCGCCTACAATGGGCACGTGAGCATCAGAACTGGACCACGGAGCAATGGAAGAAGGTGGCCTGGTCTGATGAATCACGAGTTCAAGGTGTTGACTTGGCCTCCAAAGTCCCCAGATCTCAATCCAATCGAGCATCTGTGGGATGTGCTGGACAAACTAGTCCGATCCATGGAGGCCCCACCTCACAACTTACAGGACTTAAAGGATCTGCTGCTAATGCCTTCAGAGGTCTAGTGAGTCCATGTCACGACGGGTCAGGGCTGTTTTGGTGGCAAAATGGGGGTAAAGTAAGAATGCTTTCAAAAATAGACATGTTAATAGATTATATTTATCAATTGACAAAATGCAAAGTGAATGAAATTAAGAAAAATCTAAATCAAATAAATATTTGGTGTGACCACCCTTTGCCTTCAAAACAGCATCAGTTCTTCTAGGTACACTTGCACGCAGTTTTTGAAGGAACTCGGCAGGTAGGTTGGCCCAAACATCTTGGAGAACTAACCACAGTTCTTCTGTGGATTTAGGCAGCCTCAGTTGCTTCTCTCTCTTCATGTAATCCCAGACAGACTTGATGTTGAGATCAGGGCTCTGTGGGGGCCATACCATCACTTCCAGGACTCCTTGTTCTTCTTTACGCTGAAGATTGTTCTTAATGACTTTCACTGTATGTTTGGGGTCGTTGTCATGCTGCAGAATACATTTGGGGCCAATCAGATGCCTCCCTGATGGTACTACATGATTGATACGTATCTGCCTGTACTTCTCAGCATTGAGGAGACCATTCATTCTGATCAAATCCCCAACTCCATTTGCAGAAATACAGCCCCAAACTTGCAAGGGAACCTCCACCATGCTTCACTGTTGCCTGCAGGCACTCGTTTATGTACCGCTCTTCAGCCCTTCAGCAAACAAACTGCCTTATGCTACAGCCAAATTTTGACTCCAGAGTACCTGCAGCCTTTTTTCTGCACCCCAGTTCCTGTGTTTCCAAGCATAGTTGAGTCGCTTGGCCTTGTTGCCACGTCGGAGGTATGGTTTTTTGGCCACAAGTCTTCCATGAAGGCCACTTCTGACCAGACTTCTCCGGACAGTAGATGGGTGTACCAGGGTCCCACTGCTTTCTGCCAATTCTGAGCTGATGGCACTGCTGGACATCTTCCAATTGCGAAGGGAAGTAAGCATGATGTGTCTTTCATCTGCAGCAGTAAGTTTCATTGGCCGACCACTGCGTCTGCGGTCCTCAGTGTTGCCTGTTTCTTTGTGCTTCTTCAAAAGAGCTTGGACAGCACATCTGGAAACCCCTGTCTGCCTTGAAATTTCTGCCTGGGAGAGACCTTGCTGATGCAGTATAACTACTTTGTGTCTTATTGCTGTCCTCAGTCTTGCCATGGTGTATGACTTTTGACAGTGAACTGTCTTCAGCAACCTCACCTTGTTAGCTGAGTTCCTCACCCAGTTTTATTCCTCCTACAGAGCTGTGTCTGTTTCAGCTAATGATTGTGTTTCAACCTACATATTAAATTGATGATCATTAGCACCTGTTTGGTATAATTGTATAATCATACACCTGATGATTTTGTGTAAGTGTATCTAGATGAATTGAGGCTGTTTTGAAGGCAAAGGGTGGTCACACCAAATATGGATTTGAGGTAGATTTTTCTTATTTTCACTCACTTTGCATTTAGTTTATTGATAAATATAATCTATTAACATGTGTATTTTTGAAAGCATTCTTACTTTACAGCATTTTTTCACACCTTCCTAAAACTTTTGCACAGTACTGTATATATGTGTGTGTATAATTATTATTATTTATTTATTTTTATTTCAAATCAACATTTCCAAATCTCTCTCTCTCTCTAACATGATAATGAGAAGGGCAGTATCTAAGATGCCTGAGCTGTATCTGGCATGTCATTGGCTAATCATTGTGTAAGCTGAGTGTTCAAAAACTGGGAATTTTGCATTACTTAATAAAACCAGGTTTGGCTTAGACTATCAACTTCATTTTTTTAATGAAGAAGAGAGAGAAAATAAATGGCTAAAAACATATATATTCAGTGATTTCACATTACTCTATTTATTACTTTTGATATGGTGCATGCCATAGTTTCTAGTTTTATGTTTTTGAATAGACCATAGATGTTATTGCCCTCTTGTTACTCAAAATATACTTTTGTATTCATTCTGTTCATAGTTTTACATAGGTTACATAGTTTAATTGTTAAACAAGTTGAAAAGGGTATTTTGAACTAATTTGGCTGACCTTTAACATCAGCAAGTGTATAATTTCTATAGACAAATGACAATTTGGTCATCTACGGGCATTATGGGATGAAATACTTTTTTAGTAGTTTGTCAGAGCTAAACAACATATAATTTTTTTCTCTTTTTGGAAATTTACCAATTGTGTGGCAGGTTTAAAGACATAATTCTTAATGTTTAAGATATATGTATTTATAACGTTTGTGGGGGGGCGGTTGCTAGTAGAAGCAATGCTTGCATTCAATATATGGTTTGTTTTGGATTCTACAGATAACTGTCCGCTTTTGATTAGCTTTTTGATATATTCATTATATTTTTGATAGAAACAATAACAAATTGTGTTAACTGATTGTAGTCACTCTATCAAGAATTCATGCATTCATTTGAAAATGTATATTGGACGAGGGAAAACATATTTCCTATTTAGGCCTCAATAACATTAAACCTAGTATCAATCAACAATTTTATCTCTTTCTGTACTATTCATTATTTATATATTTTTTCCTGCCAAGAAAGTAAACTAGTTTCTCTGAGCATTCAACCCTTAGAAATTACCATATTATCTGTTACAATTAATCACTACTTTTTACTGCATGTTGTATCACCTTACAATACCAATGTATAGGGAAATCACGTTGATATAGACAATCACACAATCATGGGAGGCACAAGAAATAGACCAAACCTTCTGCCTTTATGATAGATACTGTAATTCATACTGTAATCCAACATAATCATCTCTTTTCACATGTAGCACATTAGATAATTAAAAAAAATGTAAATGGATGGCAGTTGGGTGCTCATTTTTGAGTGTTATTACATTATCAATATAATTATTACATTATCATAACAAAACATTTTTATCATGCGGATAACATAATACATGCCAATAACGTAATAAGTTATGTTATTTGTAAAAAAAGTTATTATGTTATCAGTAGGGAAATTGTATTATGTTATCTGTAAATGTATTACATTATCAATATTATTATGTTATAAACTGCAAGTGATTATTATTATTATTATTATTTTTATTTCTTGGCAGACGCCCTTATCCATAAGTGCAAACAAAGTGCAAAAATACTGTTTTGACTTCGGTGGGCAGGTCGTTCCACCACTTCGGGGCCAGGGATAAGAAGGAGCGGCTCTGGAGGAAGGAGAGTGGAGAGGAGGTAGAGTTAGTCTTCTGGCACTGGAGGAGCACAGTAGTGTGGAGGGGATGTATGGGGAGATGAGTGACTGAAGGTAGCTGGTGCAGTGTGGTCAAGACAGCGGTAGGTGAGGGTCAAAGTTATTACGTTATCGGTATTTTATTAACACGTGTGCTTTCAGTTTTTTTGCTTTTGAATGCTCTTTGCTAAGAATTTAAAGTTTGCTTTTTGTTCAAAAAAATAATCTAAATTGTCATATCAAAAGGTTGAAGCACAAAAAGCCATCTTCTCCTATCATACAAATACTAAATAATTTTACAAACCTAAAACAGCCTACAATCATACAAATAAGATGAGTGTGATAGGGGAAAAATACCAAATGTTTTTTCCTGTTTAATGGGCTACAAGGAGTCAAAATTGCTCATGGATGACCGTAATTACATATCTCAATTAGTTAATTGACAGAAAAAGCTTTACCCCCATACATTTTCTATATTTGTTGAAAATAAGAAGTAGACCCACGTAAGTGTCTGTGGATGCCATGTATAAGAACCACAGGGGATCTTGGGTTTTTCCGGCATTATCCAGGCTTTATTGAAAGGGTTTTGTTATTGAAACGTTTCACAAGTGCAAAAGGGAAATAATCAACAGAAATACAAAATGAAAAGAGCTAACAAAACAAATGTTGCTCTGGGCAGGTTTAGGGCAGGAGTAGGTTGAGGTTCAGTCCTCCTTTAGTTTGAACAGTTACTGTCGGAGGGAGAAGAGAGAGTGGTTAAATAGCTGAAGCACAGCTGGTGCTGACGTCACAATCGCCGGAGTGCTCACTGCCTGCAGCCGTGAGCCTCCAGGCTGTTGATGAGTCAGCTGAAGATGCGGCTGCAGCACATGAGTACCTAAGCAGTGCGCGTCAGCAGCAGCCATGCAGTGGCAGACAGCGTCCTGTTACAGTGTCCGCAGCTGATACTCTTGCTATGGAAATTAACCTGATGGACACCTTGACCACAAACTGTTTAAGTTTCTATCGTAGCTGAAGGGTATTCATTAAGCACAGCTTTATATTGAAGAAAGAAACACAGATTATGTCCCTACACAAAGATAAATAAATAAATATATAAATTAATTGAAAGATATAAATCATAGTCATATAAAACATACAGGCACAACACTTAAATCCCCCAGCGGATACGCACCTGTGTAACAGACAACATCCCCTCCAACGAGCCAATAATATTGGATATTGTGATGTTTGAACATCCATCATTGGTGATATGTTGCCCAACCCTAGCATGAGCGAGCCACTGTCTCTCTTCCCTTTTTCTCTTTCCAGTGAGGGAGTAACTATGGGGGAGTTTACATGTTATTACCTGGTTATGACAACTCACTTTTAAAAATAAATATTTGCACCTTATTTCAAGTCTCTTTCCTTTAAAATGTGACAAAAACTATCTCTGACTGCAATAGCAATTGCAATAAATTTTAAAATTACTTTTTTATTTTTATTAAAATTTAAAAAAATGGCGCAAACAAATCAGGTGCTGGTGCCACCACCAAAACACTTTAGTGGCACCAGTGGAAAATGTTAGTCTTGAGTCCTGAAAAGTAGGAGCTTTACTCATATTCAAATAACTAATCTTGCCTGTTAATCAAGGACAGAATCCAATTTCCAAAATATGTAAATACACTTCATCCCATTAAATCCAGGCTTCTACCCAGAACCTACCAGCCTTATTGTGACAAACCCCCAAAAGATAGAACTGATTATCACATACAGTTTCCCATGCATTTTCAAGAACTGGATCATCCAGTACAGGGTCATGGTGAGCCTAACCTGGCCCCAGTGAAATATAATGGTGGGCAACCAGACCACAGGAAATTGAGCCAGCAAATCACAAAATAAATATGGAAAATATACCAGGAATGAATCCATATAGCAACTGAATTGTTGAATCAAATTTAAGGCCTCAGACTTGTTCCTGTCTTTTACGTGATGGGACGTGGTGTACTAATTCCAAGAATTAGAGACAAGACTAAGGTGCCAAAACTGCATCCTTGTTGTTCTGTCTTGTTTACTTGCTTTTAAGAAATTAGGTACTGGAAACTGGAAATGTTCTAATAGCACACAGTGTTAGCGTTTCTCTATAAAAAAACTGCCTGTTCCTGCCTGTCTAAATGCATGCATGTATTTCCAAAATTGATGGGACAGATGGGCTGCTTGTTTTTTGTCAATATCAGAGTCCAGTCAGGTGTGCAGGATGAGAGGGTACACACATATCAGGTGCAGAGTTCATTCTATTTATGTACTTTTTCTATATTCTTGTCAGAACAGAAAATCACATATTGCATTTATAAGTTATTGTGAAAAGCAAAAGCAACAAAATGCTAGCTTTACTTAGCAATGGATATTCCAATGAGATGCTAATCCAGAATGATGATAATTTCATGCATATATGCATTTATAAGTGGAATAGCTATCAATAAACAAGTGATGGAAAATAAAGTGATATAGGCCTATTTCAGTGTCACACAATTTAATTTCTTGTACTAGTCTGTGGTATCCTCCTGATTTCTCTCTTTTAAGGTGGATTTCACAAATATGTTTTTTGTTTTGTGGCCGATTTAAGACCAAAGCTGCCGAGGTAAAAAAAAATGAATTGTCTCATTGTCTGCTCTAATCAGTTTTGGGTATAGAGTAGTTGGACCAGTGCTGTATGTTTATAGTTCTGCAACAGACGACACTGGTGATCGGGACAGCTTATTTCAGTTGGGCGCTCACTAATTTGCTATGCTGATGAGGTATATTGCCTCATGTGGCTATCAAACCACAGAGAAAAATGTAATTCAACTATTTGTTTTGGCAACCCATTTTTAACCACCCAGACTATGAAAAACGACCCTGTAGTATCTTACTACAGTACTACATGTACACTTAAACATACTGCTTACTGTACTGAATACTTTCACATGCAGACAAAGTTTCTCCAGGAACTTTAGCATTCTAGTTACTATTATTATTTTAGTGGGTGTTTTTTTTTTTTTTTTGCTTTTTTTTTGCTTGGTGTGGCCGAGGGCTTTCCAGGTAAGGTTTTAGCCAAGCCATATCCTAGCGCCACCCTTGCCTTGCCCTAACCTGGTCATGGGAGCAGACTGTTGAAAGTCTTGCTTTGGCAGGGGGGTGGTACCCTTGCAGGTCACCTAGTATGTATCCTCTGTTGATGGAGCATGTTTCAGATGGTCTTCCTTGAAATGTGGGGGACCCTCACTTCCTTCAAATGTGACTGGAGATACGTGTTGCAACATACACACAAACTTTACAGCTCAGAAACCTAGAAATTACTCTCAGGATACAGGGAAAAAAGTAAAACAAAAGCTGTCATCTCCATTCAAATGAATAATCAACTGCCCACTGAACATGCTAACAACAACAACAATACTAATATAATGCCTACAGACAACTAAAGAACCATCAACAAAAGGGGACATATTACAGAACCGTGTTTATCTTTCTTGTGTGTGTATCTATTTTACTAACACAGAATGAGGCATTGCAGGAACCACTGACTGAAGAGAGAGTGACCAAGATGTTAGATCGAGGAACTCATTTGAGAAATCAATACAATTTAATGTCATAACAACAAGGAACAACCCTACACTAAAGATGTTTAATATTTGTATTATTTACATAAATTCAGACTGCAGTAGCATATTAGACAAGTAGCATTAACCTAGATAAATGTATTATTTCACACAACACCAAGGAAAAAACAATCAGACACCAACATGGCAGTATGTGGTAGCTTAACCTAATCATATAGGGTGTACAAACACCAGCAAAGGAAACAATGTCTGTTTGTGGGTGCTCATTTTAAAGGGTCAGAACAAAGAACTGAATATACAACTATCATCTTACACAGAGTCCTAAACAGTAATTAGTAACAAAAAATGTAGTCGTAGTACAATGCCGACATAGTATCAATAGCCAGGACTGTGTCTACTATCTATGTATTTGCACCCTGAATTTCAGAAGTGGATCATAAAATATTTTTAAAAAATCAAGATTCAGGAAAATAATTACTCTTAATGAACATCTTAAAGCACATCTTATTAAAGAACACAAATATCAATATTGATTCATATCAGTGCATGACAGGAAAAAGGCTGATATATTAATGTATATTAACATTTACACAGAGAACTAATTATATATATATATATATATATATATAATTTTATTTTTTGTGTTCTTGTTATTTAACTAACTGAGAGGGAAATGCAGCCACCTAAGAGTAAAGCAGTTTGCAAATTAACAAACAAGTTACCTATCTCCATTAATGAATGGCGTGTTTACACAGTCGCATATGAGTTACTGTATGTTCTCTAATTGGGTTGGTCCCTTTGGGGTTATAATAAGGGGGCTTAAAAAAATTACATTTACGGTTTTTAGACAGAAGCAAGTTGGAGACCTCTGGATATCAACTCAAGCACCAGCCAAGGTAAGATTAACACTGTTCTTCAATTTAATTGCTACAATTTGAATTACTCATAATAGGTATTTGCAGTAATTCAAGACTTGCAGTACACAATTGAGATCTAAACAATTGGCATTTGACATGGCATGAGTTATCTGCTTTTCTAGAAATAAGCAATCATATTAGTATAGGGCTTTTTTTGCATTTAAATGTATTATCTTGATGTATTTCTTAAGAAGAGCAATCTATTAATAATACTTCTGGCATTTTTTATGCACTTAAAACTAACATATAGTAGAGTCTTTTCATAGCATTTATTTTTGTATTGCTGCGGTAAAGCTAGATTATTTCAAAATGAAGATGCTGTTCATTAATGTATTATTGTATAATATGACTATATTGTTGCTTCAAGCAGCTTCAATATTTAAAGGTTATTTAGCACTGTAAAGGGCTGCTAAAGTAATTTCAACTGAACTTTGAAAACTAGGGATGCTAAGTGTTTTAAACTAAATATTTTTTCTAACTAACTATGGCAGCTTTTTTCTGTAAAGATCTACTCTTAATGCATACATTCAGAATTTTTATGAGTACTGAAGCAAAAAGGAATCATTTTGTCACATTTTACAGATAAAGGAACAATATTATAGGTTTGTGCTTTATCCCCAACATTAATCTAATTAATCAAACACCCTCACTCCAAATTACATTCATCAACACCACTGCAGGTGGAAGATGGAAGTGCGTCTTGTGCTGAAGGCAGCTGGCTTCATATGTCTGGACGTGGTGGGCATCCCAGGGAACCTGACCGTGTTCCTCTTCTTCTGCTACCTGCGTCTGTCCGACGGCCACCTATCGCTCAATGACCTCATCCTGAGCAAGCTGGCGTTTGTCAACCTGGTGGTGGTCCTGTGCCGTGGAATCCCACAGGCCTTAACTGCACTTGGCATCCAGAACCTCTTTGGGGAATATGGCTGCAAAGTGGTCATCTTCACATACCGAATAGGCCGTGCCATGTCCATCTGTATCACCTCCCTCCTCAGCTGCTACCAATGCATAATCATCGCCCCTGGATCAACCCGGTGGATGGTGCTGAAGCAGAGGTTCCCCAAATGCATCCCTCAGATCATCTTGCTGCTCTATGGGCTGAATATTGCAGTGTGCCCTGCTGGATTTGTCTTTGCTTCAACAGTTCCCAACTCCACCATCCCAGAGTACACCCTGAACTTGGAGTTCTGTATTGTGGCATTCCCCGGCTTCAAGGCATTCATGGCCAATGGAGTCATGTACATAATTCGTGATTTTGCCTTTGTGGGCATCATGGCTGGTGCAGCCATTTATATTGTCCTGATTCTGTACCACCACAGGAAGCAGATGAGGGGCATGCATGGCTCGGATCGGAACCAGAGAAAAACAGCAGAGGCGTCCAAGTCAGTGCTCATGCTTGTGACCATGTATGTCATCCTGTTTGGCCTGGACAATGTAATGTGGGTTTACACACTCTGTGTCACCCGTGTCCACCCTGCTGTATCAGACACGCGGGTCTTTTTCGCCTCCTGCTACTCTGCCCTCAGCCCAGTCTTCATCATCACCACCAACAAAAAGATTGCAGCCAGACTGAACTGCTTTTCCCATGGCCAGGAAGAAAAAATCAGTACTACAGAAACCACCGTCTCCCACATACCCACAGGGCTATGAAACAGGTAGCCTCTGATACTTATTCCTCTCAGTGTCTGCAGTGCAAGAAATACAGTTTAACTAAAAATGTGGATGTGGTAAACATTTCTCCAACAAAACAAGAATTTTGAACAAGATTTTTCTAGTATATTGTCATGTTATATACAGTATATGGCTGGTAGACAGAAGTTTAGGTGTATGTATCATGTAATAATAAAAACTTGTTTAAAACACCTAAAATATGTGTAATTACCTAAGCTATTTATTTCTTTATTTCAACTGGTTTGGTCTTTCATAAAATACTAATTATTAAGATGAACTACTCTATATCATTTCTATATACAGGGCTCTACACTTACTGCACAAGCCATAATTAGTGGCACATAAATAGTTAATATCTCATGTTCAAATGAAAAGCAAATGCAACAATGCACATGACATGTACATATATGCACACAAAGCAGTGCTGTTGCAAACTCAAACGTTTTCCATTTGTTTTTTTGTTTACTATATATATATATATATATATATATATATATATATATATATATATATATATATACACTCACCTAAAGGATTATTAGGAACACCTGTTCAATTTCTCATTAATGCAATTATCTAACCAACCAATCACATGGCAGTTGCTTCAATGCATTTAGGGGTGTGGTCCTGGTCAAGACAATCTCCTGAACTCCAAACTGAATGTCTGAATGGGAAAGAAAGGTGATTTAAGCAATTTTGAGCGTGGCATGGTTGTTGGTGCCAGACGGGCCGGTCTGAGTATTTCACAATCTGCTCAGTTACTGGGATTTTCACGCACAACCATTTCTAGGGTTTACAAAGAATGGTGTGAAAAGGGAAAAACATCCAGTATGCAGCAGTCCTGTGGGCGAAAATGCCTTGTTGATGCTAGAGGTCAGAGGAGAATGGGCCGACTGATTCAAGCTGATAGAAGAGCAACTTTGACTGAAATAAGCACTCGTTACAACCGAGGTATGCAGCAAAGCATTTGTGAAGCCACAACACGTACAACCTTGAGGCGGATGGGCTACAACAGCAGAAGACCCCACCGGGTACCACTCATCTCCACTACAAATAGGAAAAAGAGGCTACAATTTGCACAAGCTCACCAAAATTGGACAGTTGAAGACTGGAAAAATGTTGCCTGGTCTGATGAGTCTCGATTTCTGTTGAGACATTCAGATGGTAGAGTCAGAATTTGGCGTAAACAGAATGAGAACATGGATCCATCATGCCTTGTTACCACTGTGCAGGCTGGTGGTGGTGGTGTAATGGTGTGGGGGATGTTTTCTTGGCACACTTTAGGCCCCTTAGTGCCAATTGGGCATCGTTTAAATGCCACGGCCTACCTGAGCATTGTTTCTGACCATGTCCATCCCTTTATGACCACCATGTACCCATCCTCTGATGGCTACTTCCAGCAGGATAATGCACCATGTCACAAAGGTCGAATTATTTCAAATTGGTTTCTTGAACATGACAATGAGTTCACTGTACTAAACTGGCCCCCACAGTCACCAGATCTCAACCCAATAGAGCATCTTTGGGATGTGGTGTAACGGGTGCTTCATGCCCTGGATGTGCATCCCACAAATCTCCATCAACTGCAAGATGCTATCCTATCAATATGGGCCAACATTTCTAAAGAATGCTTTCAGCACCTTGTTGAATCAATGCCACGTAGAAATAAGGCAGTTCTGAAGGCGAAAGGGGGTCAAACACAGTATTAGTATGGTGTTCCTAATAATCCTTTAGGTGAGTGTATAATTGAATATTTATGACACTAATTTCATCATATAGTCCGAGGCTTCTGCAGCACTGTGCTATGGCTGTGCAACACACTTCCAGAGGCTCTGAGAAGAGCCTCTACACATAATAGTTTAAAGACCTGTCTTCAAAATCACCTTTTTGAAAAAAGGTTATAAGGATCTTTTAGTTACAAGTGTTTAAATCCTCCTAGCCCTTTTATTGCTTACTCTCCTTTAGTGGCTAACCTACCCTGCTAACACACAATGTAGCTGTTTGTTTTCTTGCTTGCTTTGTTTTGTCAGTATGTACTGTACTGCTGTATCGCCTGTCTTTACTATGTCTGGTTTGACTCTTGCTTGAGTGTAGCATGTGGGTATAATAAGAGGGCATTATAAATACAATGTATAATTATCATTATTATTACGTAGTTGAGGAGGTAAAGAAACAGATGTAGCTTAATTGCGAGACACACACCATTTCAAGAAACGGGAAAGGCTGAGTACTTTGTGCAGTTTTAACAGATCCAATGTGCCGTCCTTGATGGACAACTTTGCAGCCCTGCTGTTGCTGAGTACTACTGTAACTGAGTTTGTTTTAATGACGAGACGGCTAATGTCAGCTAGTAGGTGATTGGATATTGAGCCAAATGAACCCACTGCAACACTGGGTCATAAACATAATTCATGGGACTTGTAGTTTTCGTTGCTTTCTCGGTTAATTGGGACAATCTACAATCGAACTGCATTTCCCACATAATAATTTCAATGTAGTACTTCATTATGGACTTCAAAAATTGTATTCGCATTGTGCACCCAAATTATATCTAACATTCACACAATATTAATTTTTACTCGCAAGTAAAGTGCCCACACTGTAGAGCCCTGGTATGTGTGACGTGTGTGCTTTATCGGTGTCCCTATGCTTTGAAGACACACAGACAATATACACAGGTCACAATGCTGGAAGTTGCATCTCCTTGTCAAGATAACTCAATGCCAAAGGCCAAATGACCGATGAAATGTGAGAGGCCAAATGGCCGATGTAAGTGACAGAACACCAACTCCTTTCACAGATCAATACTTCATTGAACAAAGAGGTAACACATGAATTAAAGATATACCTCAGAAAATTTTGTGTTTTTATTCTTGCTATTAAAAAAAAATACAGAAAATGTTTGAAATTAAGTATGAAAATAAAGCAATAAAGTGTGATATTCCTGACTATGATAATTTGAGAAATGTAGTCTAAATAATATTCAGAAGACTGAATTTGTGTGTGTATCATCTTTATGAACCAATCTAATTATATAGTTGGAGAATTGCCACTTAATTAATAATTGGACTCAGAGAAATTTGTTAACAAAATACTGGTAACATTCGTTACATCTCGTGTCTGTGCCGGTTACAAACGTTCAGTTCCACCTACAGACAGCATAATGATCACGGAAGAATAAAAAGGCTGTTCATTCTTAGGGCCTTGGATGCAAAATAAACTACCCATTAGTGAGGGTATTTTCAATCTCTGGTGATACAACGATATTCTAAATTTAGAAATGTATTTTGTGTCTGCTTAGTTACGAACATTATGACGGCTACTAAATTGAAAAATAAACTGGTCTTTGTTGAAATCATATCATGGGGCAAACTCACGAAAAGGAGGCTAGTGAGCCTAGCTTTGACAGAATTGACATCTGTGTCCTTTACCTTATTTATCGTGACCAGTAATGCCAACGCAGGAAAACCAGCCCAAAACAGGCATCCAGTGGACATCTTTGTAAGGTAAGTGCATTGGAAGATGATGTGAGATAATGTAAACTAGGGGCCGACAGATGTATCAGAGCACCGATATTATCAGCCGATATTGGCCTTTTACAGAAATATTGGTATCTGCACATATTCATCTGATAATGCACTAAAACATTCTCAAACTATTGGCAAAATGTTTTTTTCAAATTACCATAAAATCCTTTGTCAGACTTCAGACAAAAAATAAATACATGTTTATTTGGTTTTACAGTTATTAGATTTATTTACCATAGTTTTTTTTAACAAATTCATAGTGATTCTCAGCACAGCAGCACCGCTGATACACTACTGAACGCCGTGGAGAAACAAAAATACACCCACTGTGAAACACAGTTTTCAAAATGAATAATAGTAACTAAAATAAACACATTTAAAAAGTAAATGTTTGCTTGCTGGATATCAGTCGCCAAATGACAAGCAAGCTCAGATCACAGTGAGAAATCTCCTCTCAGACAATGTTGGAATTAAGTTATACACAATATTTATAAAATTATTTCAAATCCTACATTGTGTTTTGGCTATGATTCAGATCACAATACTAGGGTTGTGACAAAGTTCGAATCCACATTCGTTGATGTCGAACTTTGCAAATGTTTAGCAAATCCGAATTCTGTCGTATACTAAACCAAACAAATTCAAATTTGTAGCAAAATATTTTTGTCTAACCATTGCAACATGCACATGCATGAAGCCAGTCCGCTTATTCACCCAGTACGTTCCACATTTTATTTTAGAGAGAGATGGGATGATGTGATCGTTACCAAGTTGACCAAGGGTGTAATGCTGCTAGAGCTCACCAGAGCACCATTCCGGCACTTTAAAATCCATTCAAGGCAGAACTCCACGTCTGACAGAGGGGTGTAGTGGAGTGGTGCGGTCATTTAAGGATCTATACGATCAATGCTGTTTATATGTGGAATGGGCATGATTTTCAATTTTTTCCAAATTGTTACGTCATTTACTCGAGTATTTGGGATTGACTCTTACCTCCTCTGGGGCATTTTTCTTGGTCACAGAACTGATGCCAAATGTGCACATAATAAAAAAAACACTGCATGTAAATTCCCCTTATGATGCTCATCACAGCAGGTTACTGCCTAACAAGTGCTAGTTCCACTAAATTGAATGTACTACCAAGTAGTAAAGTAACTAGTAATACTGGTATTAGATACTTGTTAAGAACTTACGAAACCATGTTCATTAGTAACTTTGCATCTCTCAACAGTTAATTCAAACTGTCTGAAGACTCATACAATTATAGTTTGAAAAGTGAAGTAAAAGTAATAAAAGCACTCCTAGTTTTAGGACAATGAGTGGATGTTTACTTCAGCTCTCTTTCACATTTAAGGAATTTAAATAAAATGTGTTAAATATTTCAATTTTTGTAATAAAACTGGTAGCAAACTGATTTTTTACAGTAATACTGGCAATAGCCTACCACCCCTCAACCTACAGCTAAATACACAACATCCATATTCGCATTTGCGTCCGCATGGATTTAATGCTCTAAAATCCACAGTCGACGGATCCGGATTTCTGTCAGCAATACTTTTAACATATGCAAACAAAAACGGTCTCCAAATGACAAGCAAGCTCGGATCATAGTAAAACATCTAAAGAAAATGAGTGAAAAAAGCATCTCTCAGACAATGTTGGATAAAACTGAAACTATACATTATATTTATAAAACTATTTAAAATCCTACATTGTGTTTTGGCTATGATTCGTATTGCAAAACGTATAACATAAGTATTAAATAAGTTACATTATTGAGGGCATTTTTAAATGCAAAAAAAACCTTTTACATACGTTTTTGTAAAAGAAATGTTCACCAATACACTGTATGCATTTTGGATAATAAAATTGTAATATCCTGTCATTAATCATATCTGTGTGGGAGTTTATAATGTTATGCCATATATTTCTGGTAAAACTGGACAAAAAGTATAGTCTGTGGTAACCTTGTACTTGTGTCTATAATATACTAGGGAGCCATTTCTAATGAAGTAGCTGACATTAAAAACTTGACTCACCTGGACATGGGATCTAGGTTCATTATAACAATTGTATTACATTCATATTTCATGAAAAGGTTTTCCCACTGTGTCAGTATTAAGCTCATTTGGAAACCAAGTTACATACCATACCTGTTGCATCTTTTGATTTGAACCTCTAATATCTCCAATGTCCCAGGTCAAATTATCTTTCGCATTTTAATTAATGTTTGGAATGACATAGCCTTTCTAATAATGTGTTGATACATTTTGGTGCAGGTTTATTAAGATTAACATATATATTTATCTAAGAACTTAAAAAATATTCTAGTCTCAAAATTTCAGTAGTTCTTCAACAATAACAGTACAGAACAATGTGGTTGCTTGTATAATTTCATATTGTAGTATATGGCTGGAAGATGATGAAATACAAATGTCTGACCAGGTGCTGATGAAAATGTAAAGCTTAAAATCTAAACACCTTAGGCCTAATTCAAATTAAATCTTAAGGATGCTGAATTGTAGGGTTTCATGATTTAATTCCTGATCCAGCTACACCAGCAAAAGTTTATAAATGTAAATTAATATTTAGATGAGCCAATATACAGTTTGATAAGTTCTTGTTTAACAGTAATTTATAGTGGTTTATAGAACAAAATGACCAGGCCTTTCTCAATTTTCCACTGAGCTGAATGAAAAAATAATAATTCAACATTACTGTACAGCAAGCTTAGGCCTGTAGCAATTAAGCACCCATTTGCCAGAAGCAGCCTTCTTAATTTGTGTATCTTAATTACATTTCCAGAGTAATCTCCAAATGTATTATTAGTGTGTAAACATAACAAAATAAATATTAAAATGAATTAATAGTAGCGAGATATCAAGGCAACATTGTAAACAAAGTGAAAAAATTCTGCTCCATCTGCAACCAAGATGTATTACTCCATACAATAATTCTGTATACTACGTAAAGCATAGTACACCATCTAACTTTGCAGAATTAGGAGCTTTACTCCATTATTATTTATATCTTGGTAAACAGACTTACAAATTATAACCGCAAAACATAAACATGCATAAACAAAAAATGTACACTCACCTAAAGGATTATTAGGAACACCTGTTCAATTTCTCATTAATGCAATTATCTAACCAACCAATCACATGGCAGTTGCTTCAATGCATTTAGGGGTGTGGTCCTGGTCAAGACAATCTCCTGAACTCCAAACTGAATGTCTGAATGGGAAAGAAAGGTGATTTAAGCAATTTTGAGCGTGGCATGGTTGTTGGTGCCAGACGGGCCGGTCTGAGTATTTCACAATCTGCTCAGTTACTGGGATTTTCACGCACAACCATTTCTAGGGTTTACAAAGAATGGTGTGAAAAGGGAAAAACATCCAGTATGCGGCGGTCCTGTGGGCGAAAATGCCTTGTTGATGCTAGAGGTCAGAGGAGAATGGGCCGACTGATTCAAGCTGATAGAAGAGCAACTTTGACTGAAATAAGCACTCGTTACAACCGAGGTATGCAGCAAAGCATTTGTGAAGCCACAACACGTACAACCTTGAGGCGGATGGGCTACAACAGCAGAAGACCCCACCGGGTACCACTCATCTCCACTACAAATAGGAAAAAGAGGCTACAATTTGCACAAGCTCACCAAAATTGGACAGTTGAAGACTGGAAAAATGTTGCCTGGTCTGATGAGTCTCGATTTCTGTTGAGACATTCAGATGGTAGAGTCAGAATTTGGCGTAAACAGAATGAGAACATGGATCCATCATGCCTTGTTACCACTGTGCAGGCTGGTGGTGGTGGTGTAATGGTGTGGGGGATGTTTTCTTGGCACACTTTAGGCCCCTTAGTGCCAATTGGGCATCGTTTAAATGCCACGGCCTACCTGAGCATTGTTTCTGACCATGTCCATCCCTTTATGACCACCATGTACCCATTCTCTAATGGCTACTTCCAGCAGGATAATGCACCATGTCACAAAGGTCGAATCATTTCAAATTGGTTTCTTGAACATGACAATGAGTTCACTGTACTAAACTGGCCCCCACAGTCACCAGATCTCAACCCAATAGAGCATCTTTGGGATGTGGTGGAACGGGAGCTTCGTGCCCTGGATGTGCATCCCACAAATCTCCATCAACTGCAAGATGCTATCCTATCAATATGGGCCAACATTTCTAAAGAATGCTTTCAGCACCTTGTTGAATCAATGCCACGTAGAATTAAGGCAGTTCTGAAGGCGAAAGGGGGTCAAACACAGTATTAGTATGGTGTTCCTAATAATCCTTTAGGTGAGTGTATGTTGCCTGTTAATGAAGGATAGAAATCAATTTATTTAACAGGATTAGAGTATTACCAGATATAAGTAGAAACCGGGACATAGGGAAAATATTTATGAAAACAATTGCACCACTTAAAAAAAAAAAAAATATATATATATATATATATATATTTTTTTTTTTAATTTTTTTTTTTAAGTGTATTTCTAGAGATCTGCTGCCATTTCATTCAGATAACCTTCCAATTTTTTCAGCAGCGCTTTAAAAAATATGTACATGTGTATTACTTCTCCCTGTATCATGATCCCGATAACACTGACAATAAGTTAAGTATCTCAGATATTTTCCATTATTATTTTTCTGCTGGAAAATTTTACTGCGTTCCAGTATTAAAGTGCAAGTTTGTGTTGCTTGCTCTGTCCTGTGTAGCTACAGTATGTATTCACATGGCAGTAGAAAATGTACAGTCACAGCCTATATGTAGCTACCTGATTGTAACTAGGGCTGGGCGATATGGCCAAAATACAGTATCACGGTATTTTTCAAATTTTTGATGGTATGATGGTATTTTTTAATGGCCATTGTAGGGCCCTATGAAATCCATTTTATTTTGTCCCAGATTTTGTTTTTTACTTTTAATTTTTCTGAATTCTGTGTTTTAAGATTTATGCTAATTATATCATCATAAAGAGTGTCTAATAATGTGAATGAAGAAAACGCCAACAATTTAATAAGATATAACAGTAAATTTGTAATAATGCAACACAACATTGCACTATTTTTTATCAAGGCAAGTGCTTCAATACAGAGTTCTTCAATACAAAGTATTTCATTATAAATGGAAAAAAGAATCTAGTCAACAATGCAGCAAGCAAAATGTAGAGTTATAATTGTTTAAAAAAACAAAATGTTGCATTCATTACTTTTTGTAAAATAAAGTGCTTCACATTAGTGTTTCATTATATATGAAAAAAAAGATTAATACAAGAATCTAGGCAATAATGCAGCAATAGGCAAAACCTATGGAACTACCTTATGAGCTCCTATGTCTGTCCATTGTAAGTTTTCCATCTATCACAGACCTCTCCATTGAAGTACTTGATTGTCAGCCTCTTTGTGAGTTATTCAGGTCCCTCAGACATGCCACTGAGCAAAGCTGGGCCTCTCCAGGAAGTGGCAGAGGGCACCTGGCATGCCAGGGGGGTCTTGTTATATATTCTGCTGACCTTACAGTGCTCACAGTTCCTGCTCAAAGCAGCAGGGCTATATTGAGGGTTTGCTGTGTCCAGAGAGGCAATTGGCAAAGGTGTGTGATTGTTCTGCCTGTGATCCAGTGCACTGTGAGTCTTTGTATTGTCCAGTTGCACCCCAGGGGAGCTGGCAGGGGTAAATCTGGACAGAGTGGATGCCCAAACTGGATCAGCTTCTGTTTTCCATTGCTGGAAAAAAAAATCTAATTCTGTTTCTTTTTAACTTTATTACACATTTTCCACTTATAATATATAACATAATATATACTGTATTATAAGTACATAATACATGCATAGCTGAAGCTGTTCTGAATCCATAGATACCCCATACATAGCAGTAGCATCTATAATACGTGAGATAGCACAATATGGTTAGCTTTGAGGCATTCTTTCAAAAAACAAGGACCAAGTCTAAAACAATGGTCTACAATTTTAGAAAAGCACACTTAGAGGTGACACTTAGAAGAGTTAGACTGGAGAAAGAAATAGCTCTTGGAGCTAAAACTAATGCAAAGAGCTTTTTCAGTATTACAACAGCAAGAGGTCAACAAAGGAGGAAATGAAACAGATAAAGGGCAAAAATTGAAGTATCTTGGAAAATGAACAAGATGTGGCAAATGTTCTAAATGAGTATTTCACAGAGGTTTTTACATAAGAAAAAATGGATAATATGCCACAGGTTAACAATCAGTCCAGTCAAACCCTAAGAGAGATCAGGATAAATGAGGAGGAGGTAATAAAGGGGCTAGCAGAATTAAAAACAAACAAATCACCTGGGTCAGATGGTATATTTCTAACAGTACTTATTTTTAGGCCGCTAACTCAAATATTCCAAAAGACACTTGGACCCCGTTCACATTTGAGATTTAGGCCGGCCCAGAAGTAGTGATATATTTTGCTAGCTCACATCTTTATATATATATATAAAAATGTATAGGTATACATTTTATAGGTATACATATAAGTAATGACTTATGTAAACAGTTCAAACTACTCGGTCAATGAAAATAAAAGTGTGTGTAGCTGGTAAACTTGCTATTGTTTTTTCTTCTTTTAAGTATGATTGAAGTCTGAAATTTAACAGTATGCAATTTTCAGGTGTAAAATGCATTGTGAAATTGTGAACGGGACCAGGTAACTTTATTCACTTATCCGAACTCCCAGTAACAACTGGGATGATGCAGAAAGTTTACAATATGGATGGAAGATAAACTTTAAAAACAAACCAAAGGAAGTGTACGAATGCTGCTGTCTATGAGGATATATAACTATAGAAGCGATCATATGTGCATGGGACACATCGACCTGCAGCAGACAGCACCGAAGAGACAGACACTTTTGAAGTACTACTACTGTAATATATTATATGTGCTGTGTGTGTGTGTATGTATATATGTAATAGACATTTTCAGATTAAAAATCTGATTTAATGTAGATGTCCTACTAAATGTGCTTCGCTTTTGGGTGATTTTAGTCTTGCAGAACCGAAGACAGACATTTGAAAAAGGAAATATATTAATTTGATTAAATCAATATTAATAAGTTGTGATTACAAATACATCACATACACGTGTAAGCAGACCTAATGTCATGTGTAACTATAGATCATGTGAAAGCATATGATATGATATCCTTAGATTTTCAAAAAGCTTTTGACAAGGTTCCACAGCAAAGACTGATCCTCAAATTGGAAGCTGTAGGCATTCAGGGTAATGTAAGTAGATGGATTATGAACTGGTTGATGTCTAGGAAACAGAGGGTGTCGATTAGAGGAGTCGCTTCTAACTGGAGTGAGGTTGTTAGTGGAGTTCCACAGGGATCAGTACAAGGGCCTGTGCTTTTTCTAATCTATATTAATGATCTGGACTCATAGCAAACTTGTCAAATGTGCAGATGATACTAAAATAGGTGGCTCAGCAGATACAATCTCGGCAGCACAGACTATTCAAAGGGACAATATTCAGTTGTGGGCCAACACCTGGCAGATGAAATTCAATGTGGTCAAGCGCAAGGTAATACATGCAGGTAACAAAAATGTCCACTATAATTACACTATGGGAGGAATAGAACTAGATGAAGTAATGCATGAGAAAGACTGTATGTGGACTCCTCGCTTTCTTCATCCAAACACTATGGGGAAGCAATAAAAAAGGCAAACAGAATGTTAGGGTATATTGTCAAAAGTGTAGAATTGAGAACAAGGGCAGTGATGTTCAGACTGTACAATGCACTAGTTAGAGCTCATCTGGATACTGTGTACAGTTCTGGCCTCCACACTTCAAGAAAGATATCACTGCTCTAGAGGCAGTTCAGAGGAGAGCAACCAGACTTATTCCAGGTCTGAAGGGAATGTCCTACTGAGAGACTGAGGGAACAGAACCTTTTCACCCTGGAACAGAGGAGACTACATGGGGACTTGATAGGATCCTTGGAGCACTCAGTTATTAATGGACACCAAACGAGCACGATGGGTCGAATGGCCTCTCGTTTGTAAACTTTCTTATGTTCTTATGAGTTAACAAAGATCTATTCAAGTCCCAGAGAGATCAATTAAAGAGTGTTATTGATGCCTGAATACTGTATCTACTCTCAATTAATGCCCATTCCACTGAGACCAGCTGAGCTGACTGTACTTCAATCTTCAGTTCACAGAGGCATTACAGGAACCATTGACGGAAGAGAGAGTGACCAAGTGGTAGATTGAGGAACTCATTTGAGAAATCAATACAATTTAATGCCATTATTGTATGAAGGTGTTTTGTTTGTCTGCTTGTTTTAAATATGTTTTCAGTATAAATATTAGGCACCATACTTTTTCATTACATAAATTAAAATAAGCCTAATCCTTTCCTTTGTTTAAAGCAGTCACATGAGTTCAAGTGAAAGGTAGCCTACTTTAACAAATACAAGGAACAGCCCTACACTAAAGATGTTTAATGTTTGTATTCTTTACATACATTCAGACTGCAGTAGCATATTAGACAAGTAGTCTTAACAGTAACTGGTAACTTAAATGTTACATAGTATCAATAGCCAGGACTGTCTACTATCAATGTATTGTTCCCCGAATTTCAGAAGGGGAACATAAAATGTTTAAAAAAAACACTCAAGATTCAGTAAATCAATAACTCTTTTAAGGACTTAAGAATATCTTAAAGCGCATCTTGTTAAGACTATAATCATTGATTTATATATTAGTGCATGACAGCTTCTACAAATGCGAAGAGAAAGGCTGATACAATAACGTTTCAGAGATTAAAAAAGTATTATTAGCTTTGCACCCTTTCCATTAATTATATTTAAAAAAAACTAATTGAGAGGGAAATGCAGCCACCTTAGAGTAAAGCAGTTTGCAAATTAATAAACAAGTTACCTATTTCTACTAATGATGACGTTTTGATTACAAATCCTTTCCTTGTAGAAAGCAGTCACATGTGTCCAAGTGAAAAGTAGCCTACTTTAACAACTACAAGGAACAGCCCTACACTAAAGAAGTTTAATATGTGTGTTATTTACATACATTCAGACTGCAGTAGCATATTAGAGAAGTAGCCTTAACCTAGATAAATGTATAATTTCACACAACACCAAGGAAAAAACATTCAGACACCAACATGGCAGTATGTGGTAGCTTAATCTAATCATGCAAGGTCTACAAATACCAGCAAAGGAAAAGACATCTGTTTGTGGGTGCTTGTTTTAAAAGGGCAGAAAAAACACTTAATATAGAACTATCATCATACACAGAGTCCTACTGGTAACTTCAGTGTTACATAGTATCAGCCAGGACTGTCTACTGTCCAATGTATTGTATCCTGAATTTCAGAAGTGGAACATAAACTATATATTTTTTTTAAATCAGGAAAGGAATTACTCTTTTAAGGATTTAAGAACATCTTAAAGTGCATCGTGTTAAGATAAACATTGATTTATATATATTAGTGGAAGACAACTTCTACAAATGCCAAGAGAAAGGCTGATACTATAACATTTCAGAGATTTAAAAAGTATTATTAGCTTTGCACCCTTTCCATTAATTATCTTTAAAAAAAAAAAACTAATTGAGAGGGAAATGCAGCCACCTTAGGATAAAGCAGTTTACAAATTAATAAACAAGTTACCTATCTCTACTAATGATGACGTGTTTACTCGCATATGAGTTACTGTATCTACTCTAATTAGTTCAGTCCTTTTGGTGTTATAATAAGGGACTCAGAAATGTGATATTTACAGTCTTTAGAAGGAAGCAAGTTGGAGACGTTTGGATGTCAACTCAAGCACCAGCCATAGTAAGATTACCACTGTTCTTCAATTTAACTGCTACAATTTGAATTACTCATAATTGGTATTTGCAGTAATTCACAGATTTGGAGTACACAATTATGATCTAAACAATGGGCATTTGGCATGGCATGAGTTATCAGCTGTTTTAGAACTAAACAATCATATTAGTATAGGGCATAAATTGTGTATTTTAAATGTATTATCTTGATGTATTTCTAAAGAAGCGCAATCTAATGATGGTAATTGTGGCTTAGTACATTATTGATGCAGAATCTATTCATAGCATTAAAATTTATTGTATTTCTGTGGTAAAGCTGGTTTATTTGAAAAGGAAAATGTTGTTAATTAATGTATTATTGTATAATATGACAGAACCACTTGTTGCTCGGGGGTTATTTAGTACCATAAGGGGTACTGTTAAAGTAATTTCAACTGAACTTTGATTATTTCTTGCATTTTTTATATTACATGAAAAGCTTTTAAAAATTAACTACGGTAGTTTTAAAAGAATGTATAAAAATATACATTGAATTTAAAAATCAAGAATTACTTAAGGGCTTAATTCTCTTGGCAAAGCTTAGGCATTAGTTTTACATTTCCCCCTCCTTTTTCCTGTAAAGACTTAATGAATACATTCAGAATTTGATAGAGTACTGAAGCATTTGTAGTATTTACTGACTATGCCAAAATATTATAGGTCTGTGCTTTTCACCCAGCAATAATCTAATGACCCATTCACTCTCACCCCTACCACAATTTTGCTGGACTAGTTTCTCTAGAAGATGGAAGTGCGTCTTGTGGTGAAGGCAGCTGGCTTCATCTGTCTGGACGTGGTGGGCATCCCAGGGAACCTGACCGTGCTCCTGTTCTTCTGCTACCTGCGTCTGTCCGATGGCCGGCTTCTCCCCAACGACCTCATCCTGAGCAAGCTGGCGTTTGTCAACCTGGTGGTGGTCCTGTGCCGTGGAATCCCACAGGCCTTAACTGCACTTGGCATCCAGAACCTCTTTGGGGAATATGGCTGCAAAGTGGTCATCTATATCTACCGTGTCAGCCGTGCCATGTCCATCTGTATCACCTCCCTCCTCAGCTGCTACCAATGCATAGTCATCGCCCCTGGATCAACATGGTGGATGGTGCTGAAGCAGAGGGTCCCCAGAAGCATCCCCCTGATCATCTTGCTGCTCTACGGGCTGAATTGTATGTTGTGCCCTGCTGGATTTATCTACACTTCAACAGTTCCCAACTCCACCATCCCAGAGTACACCCTGAACTTGGAGTTTTGTATTGTGGCATTCCCTGGCTTCAAGGTATTCATGGCCAATGGAGTCGTGCACATAATTCGTGATTTTGTGTTTGTGGGCATCATGGCTGGTGCAGCCATTTATATTGTCCAGATTCTGTACTACCACAGGAAGCAGATGAGGGGCATGCATGGCTCGGATCGGAACCAGAGAAAAACGGCAGAGGCGTCCAATTCAGTGCTCATGCTTGTGGCCATGTATGTCATCCTGTTTGGCCTGGACAATGTAATGTTGGTTTACACCCTCTGTGTCACCCGTGTCCACCCTGCAGTCAATGACACACGTGTCTTTTTTGCCTCCTGCTACTCTGCCCTCAGCCCAGTTTTCATCATCGCCACCAACAAAAAGTTTGCAGCCAGACTGAACTGCTTTTCCCATGGCCAGGAAGAAAACATTGGGACTACAGTAACCACTGTCTCCCACATACCCACAGGGCTTTGAAACAGTGTCTACAGTGCAAGAAATAACTAATCTAACTAAAAATGTGGATGTGGTAAACATTGAGGTAGAAATGTATCTAATTCTACAAGTGCAACAAGAATTTTGAAACAAGATTTTTCTAGTATAATTTAATCTCATATATAGTATATGGCTGGTAGATAGAAGTTTAGGTGTCTGTATAATGTAGGCTTATGAATATAATATTACATGTTTAAAACACCTACAAAATGTGTAATTACCTTCGCTATGCATTTCTTTATTTAAACTCCTTTGGACTTTCATAAAATACTCATTATTAAGAATAACTACTCTATCATTTTTAGCTTGTGTGACTTATGTGCTTTATCTGTGTTCCTAAGTTTTGAAGACACATAGAGACAATATACACAGATCAAATCAGCGGTCACATTATTTATAGAGACGTGATGCTGGAAGTTGCGTCTCCATGTCAAGATAACTCAATGCCGTGTATTTCTGACTGGTTGGGACAGGGCAAATCGAATGCCCGATGTGAAGCGACAGAACACCAACTCCTTGTACAGATGAATACTTAATTGAACAACTATGTTAAAATATGATACTGGGGTTACTTAGCATATGAGGATTTTGAATCCTGTTATTACAGCCCAGGTGCAGGTGAGTACTACATAATTATGTCACTAGGTAACATATGCATAAAATATATACATCAGAAAATGTGGTGTTTTATTCTATTAAAATATATACTACAGAAAATGTTTGAAATAAAGTATGGAAATAAAGCAGCAGTGTGACATTCCTGACTATGATTATTTGAGAAATATTTACAATATTGATAACACATAGAGAAGACTGGTTTACTAAATTGAAAGGAAACAGATCTTTGTTGAAATCATATAATGGGGCATCTCAGACATACGGAATTGCTTAATAACATTAACAACTCAAGAAAAGGAGGCTACTGAGCCTAGCTCTAACACAAATGACACCTGTGTCCTTCACCTTATTTATCGCGTTACAAGTGTAACTGGTCATGCCGAACCAGGAAAAACAGCCCAAAACAGTGCATGGCTCCCTCTGTCTATTACAGCTGCATATCAATGCAGAAAATGCACTTTTCAACACTACAGTGCCTTTGCAACAGGGCGGTTTGTGTTGCATTGAATAACCTGGCAGTGTCTTTATTCCGTTTGCCAGTGGGCAGCGCTGGCTCAAGGATGAGGGACATCTTCTCAGTCCAGTATAGATACTGAATTGTAGTGGCAACAGCAGTCCAGTAAACACCTGCCAGCCTGTTGCCTGTGCTACACATACAAAAGAATTAGCAGACATGATCAAGTAGGTGGCTGATAAAAGCATTAATCCAGAGAACTGGGTTTGAAATTTGATGAGGATTGAATTCCAAATGACAGTTAGAAACTTGCTGAGTTGATCAGGACAGGCAGATGAGAGGTATATACAGGTGCAAATCTGTAAAAAAAAAATATATATATATACACACACACTACCATTCAAAAGTTTGGGGTCACTTAGAAATGTCCTTGTTTTCCATGAAAACATACATGAAATGCGTTTGAATAGGAAATATAGCAAAATGAATAGGAAATATAGTCATTGACAATGTTAGAAATAATTATTTTTAATTGAAATAATAATAGTGTCCTTCAGATTTTGCTTTCGTCAAAGAATCTTCCATTTGCAGCAATTACAGCCTTGCAGAGCTTTGGCATTCTAGTTGTCAATTTGTTGAGGTAATCTGGAGAGATTTCACATCTTGCTTCCTGAAGGACCTCCCACAAGATGGATTGGTTTGATGGGCACTTCTTACATACCATACAGTCAAGTTCTTCAATATCCCTTTTACCCTGTACAAATCTCTCACTTTACCACCACCAAAGCACCCCCAGACCATCACATTGCCACCACCATGCTTGACAGATGGCTTCAAGCACTCCTCCAGCATCATTTCATTTGGTCTGCGTCTCACGAATGTTCTTCTTTGTGATTCGAACACCTCAAACTTTGTCTGTCCTTAACACTTTTTTCCAATCTTCCTCTGTGCAGTGTCTGTGTTCATTTGCCCATCTTAATCCTTTTATTGGCCAGTCTGAGATATGGCTTTTTCTTTGCAACTCTGCCTAGAAGGCCAGCATCCTGGAGTCGCCTCTTCACTGTTGACATTGAGGTGTTTTGTGGGTACAATTTAATGAAGCCGCCAGTTGAGGACCTATAAGGTCTCAAACTAGACACTCTAATGTATTTGTCCTCTTGCTCAGTTGTGCACCGGGGTGTCCCACTCCTCTTTCTATGCTGGTTTGAAATGTTCTGTGAAATGAGTAGTACACAGCATTGTATGAGATCTTCAGTTTCTTGGCAATTTCTCACATGGAATAACCTTAATTTAATAGACTGATGAGTTTCAGAAGAAAGTTCTTTGTTTCTGGTCATTTTGAGCCTGTAATCGAAACCACAATTGCTGATGCTCATTCTCAACTAGTCTAAAGGCCAGTTTTATTGCTTCTTTAATCAGCACAGCAGTTGTCAGCTGTGCTAACATAATTGCAAAAGGGTTTTCTAATGATCAGTTAGCCTTTTAAAATGATAAACTTGGATTAGCAAACACAACTTGCCATTGGAACACAGGACTGATGGTTGCTGATAATGGGCCTCTGTACGCCTATGTAGATATTCCATTACAAATCAGCCATTTCCAACTCCAATAGTCATTTACAACATTACCAATTTCTACACTGTATTTCTGATCTATTTGATGTTATTTTAATGGACAATAAAATTGCTTTTCTTTCGAAAACAAAGACATTTCTATGTGACCCCAAACTTTTCAAAGGTAGTGTGTATATAAATCTTTCACAATTACTCATTTTATTACAAAGCCCAGATTTGTCGGCTATATTATAGCCTACTGTATAGCCTACCGCATAAACTGCGGGTCCATCGGTTGAAGAACAAAGTATTTATAACTTATTAATTTTGAGTTTACTGTTGAAACGCTGCATATGTATTATTTGTATACATTTTAGTGCTTTTTTGTACCAACTGAATGAAATTTCTCATTAGCGCAATAACATTTCACAAGCACAAGAGTGGGAAATTTGTTTTTTTCAAGTTTTTTTAATTGATATTATAAAAAGTAGCTCTAAGCTAGCTATAGTAATGGACAACATAGAATTCTTTACTTTATTAATATATTTTATTTTAGAGATTTTCTCATTACCGAAATATACCTCAAGAATGCGATCGTAACATTTGGGATAATTCATGTTTAATTACTTAACTTACCACATTTTGTGTAGTTCCTACAACAGCTTAACTCATAGTTTCTATATTATAGAAAGCTTAATTGAAGGTGCAGTTAAGTTAATATTAATTAAATTACTCTATTTCGGTAATGATAAGCAGGTTGTGGTAATGTGAGTGAATATTTCGGTAATGAGAGTAACTGAGTAGCCTATGTAAAGAGTAATAGTATTTGATTTAATGTTTCATGTTAATCAAATAGCAGTGTAAAATGTATGGAGCAGCATCAATATCATGCTTTACTTAAAGCTGGTATTTGGGGTTGCCCATCCAAAATCTTGACTAGGGTACAATCAAAGTCAGCCTTGAACTTAATAGTACTACTATAATAACATAAAAAGAAACAGAAAAGACCATTGTGTAGGAAAGAGAAAAAACTGTATTCTGTGTTTCATATCAAAGGAAACATAATATCCATAGGTGATAAAATTACTTTGAAAACTTTGAAAAAAGTATTGGGGGTGGATAGGGGGCTCATGAGCAGAACATTTTCAATTCAGTGCTAGCGTGCAAATTAGAGCATTTCTTAGACAATTGAATTATGTCTGTTTTTAATGGATTGTTGACCTCAACTCTTCTATTAGGTGGATCAAATTCAGACATTTGCAGTTAGTCGAATAAATAATGTCTAAGAGAAAAAAACATTGGCATATTTAGAGGGGGCCATGGAAATTTTGAAAAAAGTGTGATTCATTTAATCATGCCCAAGAGTGGCTAACCCATCTCCATGAACGTATTTACCTCAATTTGATTGATCTTCAGCTTCAATAGTGAAAGTGAAACTGGAGCAGAATTTATGATTTGTTTTGAAAACTTTCCTCTGTAAAGCATCAGATTAAGACCCTGAGATTCACGGGTCAGGAATTTCAAATTGGAGGTAAGAAAATGAACATGCAGTGCACCTTCAGTGTTGATATTGTTTGGTGTATTTGTTGATTTCTTTTATTGACATTTTGTTGAAAAAACACTAAAATAAAATTGAAAGGAGGGAGAAGCAGGATGATAGTCTTCATTGACTATTGAAATATTTTCCAGAAATCAAACTGTTTCTGATGTAAACAACTAGCTTCAAAGGTCTTCTATCATCGTCCCTGCATTCATGATGCGGTTGACGGGGGGGTGGGGGGGTGCAACTGGGCACGCTTCACAAGAATGATACGACAGCAACAGGGAAGTGATAATTCAGTGCTCTAAAACTACTCAAAATATATTTGCGCTCCAGAATGGAAGACAAAAGACTTAATGGGCTAGTGCACCTGTTCATAAATAAGTACCTCAAACTAATTTATGGAGATGTTCTTGATGAATTTAGGCAGGAGACTTGAATTCACCTAGAAACTCATAAGAACATAAGAGCATAAAAAAGTTTACAAACGAGAGGAAGCCATTCGACATGCTCGTTTGGTGTCCATTAATAACTAAGTGATCCAAGGATCCTATCCAGTCAATTTTTAAATGTTCTCAAATGTTCAGCTTCAACCACATCGCTGGGGAGTTTGTTCCAGATTTTGACAACTCCTTGTGAAGAAGTGTCTCCTGTTTTCCATCTTGAATGCCTTGAAGCCCAATTTCCATTTGTGTCCCCGGGTGCGTGTGTCCCTGCTGATCTGGAAAAGCTCCTCTGGTTTGATGTGGTCAATGCCTTTCATGATTTTGAAGACTTGAATCACGTCCCCGCATAGTCTCCTCTGTTCCAGGGTGAAAAGGTTCAGTTCCCTCAGTCTCTCAGTAGGACATTCCCTTCAAACCTGGAATAAGTCTGGTTGCTCTCCTCTGAACTACCTCTTTAGCGGCGATATCTTTCTTGAAGTGTGGAGCCCAGAACTGTACACAGTATCCAGATGAGCTCTAACTAGTGCATTGTACAGTCTGAACATCACTGCCCTTGTTCTCAATTCTACACTTTTGACAATATACCCTAACATTCTGTTTGCCTTTTTTATTGCTTCCCCATAGTGTTTGGATGAAGAAAGTGAGGAGTCCACATAGACTTCAAGGTCTTTCTCATGTGATACTTCATCTAGTTCTGTTCCTCCCATAGTGTAATTATAGTAGACATTTTTGTTACCTGCATGTATTACCTTGCACTTGTCCACATTGACTTTTATCTGCCAGGTGTTGGCCCACAAGTCCCTCTGAATAGCCTGTGCTGCCAAGATTGTATCTGCTGAGCCACCTATTTTAGTATCATCTGCAAATTTGACAAGTTTTCTAACTATCCCAGAGTCCAGATCATTAATACAGATTAGAAAAAGCAAAGGCCCTAGTACTGATCCCTGTGGAACTCCACTAACAACCTCACTCCAGTTAGAAGCAACTCGTCTAATCGAAACCCTCTGCTTCCTATACATCAACCAGTTCATAATCCATCTACTTACATTACCCTGAATGCCTACAGCTTCCAATTTGAGGATCAGTCTTTGGTGTGGAACCTTATCAAAAGTTTTTTGGAAATCTAAGTATATCATATCATATGCTTTCACCTGATCTACAGCTGCAGTTGCATGTTCATAAAATTCTAATAAATTAGTAAGACATGATCTGCCTCGTCTAAACCCATGTTGACTATCTCCAAGAATATGGTTTTCATTAAGATGCTACTCTATTTTCTGTCTAATCATTTTTTCCAACATTTTACAAGTGATGCAGGTGAGACTGATTGGTCTGTAATTTCCTGGCTCAGTTTTGTCCCCTTTCTTGTGGATTGGTAAGACATTAGCTGTCTTCCAGTCAGTTGGCACATCCCCTGTTCTAAGTTTCATTTGGAATAATTGAGTTAGCGGCCTATACATAATTTCCCTCATTTCTTTAAGTACTGTTGGAACGATCCCATCTTTTAATTCTGCTAGTCCCTTTAGTACCTCCTCCTCATTTATCCTGATCTCTCTTAGGGTTTGAATGGACTGATTGTCAACCTGTGGCATGTTATCTGTTTTTTCTTTTGTAAAAACCTCTGTGAAATACTCATTTAGAACATTTGCCACATCTTGTTCGTTTTCCAAGATACCTCCATTTTTGCCTTTATCTGTTTCACTTCCTCCTTTATTGACTGCTTGCTGTTGTAATATTGAAAAAAGCTCTTTGCATTGGTTTTAGCTCCAAGAGCTATGTTTCTTTCTATTTCCCTCTTTGATTTCCTGATCCCTTTCTTAAGATCTCTTTGCAGCTCAACATATTCTATGTATTTTGTTTCGTCACCTCCCTTTTGTATGCGCTATACAACATTTTTTCTCTCTTGATATTTTTTTGCATACTTCTATTAAACCATTTTGGCCAATGTTTTTTGGTCCTCAATTTGCTAAGTTTTGGTACAAATTGCTCCTGAGCCTCAAGTAGTATATTCTTAAAATATACCCATCCATTTTCAACTGACTCTGTATCCAATGTGTTCCAGTCTACCTCTTCTAAGTGCCATCTCATACCTTCAAGGTTTGCTTTTCTAAAATTGTAGACCATTGTTTTAGACTTGGACCTTGTTTTTTGAAAGAATGCCTTAAAGCCATATTGTGATCACAATTTGCCATTGGTTCTCTAACTACTGTCCCCCTGACTCTATTTTGGTCATTTGAAAAGATCAAGTCAATACATGCACTCTCTCTGGTTGGTTCCCTGACAAATTGAGTTAGAAAGCAGTCATTTACCATCTCAACAATTTCTATTTCTGCTTCTGTAGTCCCCACTGGGCTTTCCCAGTCTAAGTTTGGGAAATTGAAATCACCCATTATAACAGCCACATCCTTGCTACATGCAGTCCTGATTACACTGTACAATGCAGCATCTTTCTGAATATCTGAGTTTGGTGGCCTGTAACACACTCCTACCGCTAAACCTCCAGATCTCTTGTTCAAAAGTTTCACCCACAAAGATTCTGTTCCGTTACTGGGATCTAATACAAGTTCTTCTGCCTCAATGTCATTTTTCACATATAATGCTACACCACCCCCTCTTCGATTTTGCCTGTCTCTCCTAAACTGTGTGTATCCTTCCAACTTGTATTCATCCCCATCATTTTCTGTAAGTCATGTTTCTGTCACTCCTACAACATCATAGTCACATGCTAGCACTGTGGCTTCCAAGTCTAACGTCTTGTTCCTTATACTCCTGGCATTGAGGTACAAACATTTCAGGACTTTCCTACTAGCAGTTTCCCTTGGTTTTCTTTCCTTAGAGGAACATCTCCCATTGTCAGAGCTCCCTGCCCCCCTGGTTCCTAGTTTAAATGATTCTCAATTTCACTGCACATACGCTCTCCCAATGCATTAGCCCCTCTTCTGTTTAGATGTAGACCATACGGTTTGTACAGGTCCCATCTATCCCAGAAGAAAGACCAATGCTCCATAAACCTAAACCCCTCTTCCCTACACCAAGCTTTCAACCACGTGTTAAACTTTCTAATCTCTGCCTGTCTCCCTGGCCTGGCATGTGGTACTGGAAGTATTTCAGAGAAAACTACCGTGGAGGTTCAGCTCTTTAGTTTTGTTCCTAACTCTTTAAATTTGTCTTGCAGAACCTCTGTCCTACCTTTTCCTATGTCATTGGTTCCAATGTGGACCATGACCAGTGGATTCCCCCCGGCTTTGGCCAGTAGCCCGTCTACTAGTTTAGTGAGCAACAGGCAGGCAAGATACCATGTGGGTCTCCTTGTCACTAGAACACACTGTGTGATCTACATCTTTAAGAATTAAGTCTCCTACTATAACTACCTCCATCTTCTGGGGGGGAGTGGGTACCGTGGTGCTCTGGTGCTCAACTGCCCCCCCATCACCCTCTGAGCTGTCACTGTCCAATCTTTGTATTCTTTACGTACATTCACACTGCAGTAGCATATTAGACAAGTAGCCTTAACAGTAACTGGTAACTTAAATGGTACATAGTATCAACAGCCAGGACTGTCTACTATCAATGTATTGCACCCTGAATTTCAGAAGTGGAACATAAAATGTTTTTAAAAAACACTCAATATTCAGGAAAGGAATTAAAAGTGCATCTTGTTAAACATTGATTTATATATATTAGTGCAAGACAGCTTCTACAAATGCCAAGAGAAAGGCTGATACGATAACATTTCAGAGATTAAAAAAGTATTATTAGCTTTGCACCCTTTCCATTAATTATGTTAAAAAAAAAAACTAATTGAGAGGGAAATGCAGCCACCTTAGGGTAAAGCAGTTTACAAATTAATAAACAAGTTACCTATCTCTACTAATGAATGACGTGTTTACTCGCATATGAGTTACTGTATCTTCTCTAATTGGTTCAGTCCTGTTGGGTTATAATAAGGGACTCAGAAATGTTATATTTACAGTCTTTAGAAGGAAGCAAGTTGGAGACCTTTGGATATTAACTCAAGCATAAGCCAAGGTAAGATTACCACTGTTCTTCAATTTAACTGCTACAATTTGAATTACTCATAATTGGTATTTGCAGTAATTCACAGACTTGGAGTATACAATTGTGATCTAAACAATGGGCATATGGCATGGCATAAGTTATCAGCTTTTCTAGAACTAAACAATCATATTAGTATAGTACAAAATAAAATTGTGCATTTATAATGTATTATCTTGATGCATTTCTAAAGAAGCGCAATTTAATAATGGTAATTGTGGCTTAGTACATTGCTGATGCACATAAAACCAAGCAGAATCTATTCATAGCATTAATATTTATTTTATTGCTGCGATAAAGCTAGTTTATTTGAAAACCAATATAATGTTCAATAATGTATTATTGTATAATATGACAGAACTATGCTGTTGGTCTGGCGTTTATTAGTACCGTAAGGGATACTGCTACAGTAATTTCAACTGAACTGTCACTATTTTTTGTATTACACTAAATGCTTTTCAAAACTAACTATGGTTAAAAACAATATGTAATTAAGGGCTTAATTCTCTTGGCAAAGCTGCGTATTGGTTATACATTTTGCCCTCCTTTTTTCTGTAAAGACTTAATGAATACACTTTCAGAAATTGATTGAGTACTGAAACAAAAAGAAATCATTTTGTTACATTTTACAGATTTTGCCAAAATATTACAGGTCTGTGCTTTTCATCCAGCATTAATCTAATGACTCATTGACTCTCACCCCTACCACAATTTTGCTGGACTATTGCAGGTCAGTTTCTCTAGAAGATGGAAGTGCGTCTTGTGCTGAAGGCAGCTGGCTTCATCTGTCTGGATGTGGTGGGCATCCCAGGGAACCTGACCGTACTCCTGTTCTTCTGCTACCTGCGTCTGTCTGATGGCCGGCTTCTCCCCAATGACGTCATCCTGAGCAAGCTGGCGTTTGTCAACCTGGTGGTGGTCCTGTGCCGTGGAATCCCACAGGCCTTAACTGCACTTGGCATCCAGAACCTCTTTGGGGAATATGGCTGCAAAGTGGTCATCTTCACATACCGAATAGGCCGTGCCATGTCCATCTGTATCACCTCCCTCCTCAGCTGCTACCAATGCATAGTCATCGCCCCTGGATCAACACGGTGGATGGTGCTGAAGCAGAGGGTCCCCAGAAGCATCCCCCTGATCATCTTGCTGCTCTACGGGCTGAATTTTATGTTGTGCCCTGCTGGATTTGTCTATGCTTCAACAGTTCCCAACTCCACCATCCCAGAGTACACCCTGAACTTGGAGTTCTGTATTGTGGCATTCCCTGGCTTCAAGGCATTCATGGCCAATGGAGTCATGCATATAATTCGTGATTTTGTGTTTGTGGGCATCATGGCTGGTGCAGCCATTTATATTGTCCAGATTCTTTACCACCATAGGAAGCAGATGAGGGGCATGCATGGCTCGGATCGGAACCAGAAAAAAACGGCAGAGGCGTCCAAGTCATTGCTCATACTTGTGGCCATGTATGTCATCCTGTTTGGCCTGGACAATGTAATGTGGGTTTACACCCTCTGTGTCACCCGTGTCCACCCTGCAGTCAATGACACACGTGTCTTTTTTGCCTCCTGCTACTCTGCCCTCAGCCCAGTTTTCATCATCGCCACCAACACAAAGTTTGCAGCCAGACTGAACTGCTTTTCCCATGGCCAGGAAGAAAACAATGGGACTACAGTAACCACCGTTTCCCACATACCCGCAGGGCTTTGAAACAGGTAGCCTCAGACACTTATTCCTCTCAGTGTCTGCAGTGCAAGAAATAACTAATTTAACTAAAAATGTGGATGTGGTAAACATTGAGTTAGAAATGTATCTAATTCTACAAGTGCAACAAGAATTTTGAAACAAGATTTTTCTAGTATAATTTAATGTCATATACAGTATATGGCTGGTAGATAGAAGTTAGGTGTCTATATAATGTAGGTTTTGAATATAATATAACATGTTAAAAACACCTACAAAATGTGTAATTACCTAAGCTATGCATTTCTTTATTTAAACTCCTTAGATCTTTCATAACATAGTAATTATTAAGAATAACTACTCTATATCATTTCTAGCATGTGTGACTTATGTGCTTTATCCGTGTTCCTAAGATTTGAAGATACATAGAGACAATATACACAGATCAAATCAGCTGTCACATTATTTATTGAGACGTGATGCTGGAAGTTGCGTCTCCATGTCAAGATAACTCAATGCCGTGTATTTCTGACTGGTTGGGACAGGGCAGGACAAAGAGCCATGACAGGGATACAGTACCGAGGGAGGGCAACTGTGGCACTACACAGTCGGTGGATGATAGAGCAAGAGGCCGAATGCCCGATGTGAGTGACAGAACACCAACTCCTTGTACAGATGAATACTTAATTGAACAAATATGTTAAAATATGATACTGGGGTTACTTAGCATATGAGGATTTTGAATCCTGTTATTACAGCCCAGGTGCAGGTGAGTACTACATAATTATGTCTCACTAGGTAACATGCTTAAAAGATATGCATCAGAAAATGTTGTGTTTTATTCTATTAAAATATATACTACGGAAAATGTTTGAAATTAAGTATGAAAATAAAGCAGTAAAAATAAAGTAGCAGTGTGACATTCCTGACTATGATTATTTGAGAAATATTTACAATCTTAATAACACATAGAGAAGACTGGTTTACAGATCACACACACACAAATTCAATCTAATTATATAGTTGGAGAATGGCCAACTTAGTGTCCAATTAGTTACGAACGTTATGAAATATTGAATACTAAATTGAAAGAAAACAGATCTTTGTTGAAATCATATCATGGGGCATCTCAGACATAGGGAATTCCTTAATGACGTTAACAACTTGGGAAAAGGAGGCTACTGAGCCTAGCACTGACATAAATGACACCCATGTCCTTCATCTTATTTATTGTGTTACGAGCGTGACTGGTCGTGCTGAACCAGGAAAAACAGCCCAAAACAGGCATCCACTTTATAAGGTACAGTGAGGGAAAAAAGTATTTGATCCCCTGCTGATTTTATACGTTTGCCCACTGACAAAGAAATGATCAGAAAAATCAAGAAAAACGCATTTCAAAAAAGTTATAAATTGATTTGCATGTTAATGAGGGAAATAAGTATTTGATCCCCTATCAATCAGCAAGATGTCTGGCTCCCAGGTGTCTTTTATACAGGTAACAATCTGAGATTAGGAGCACTCTCTTAAAGGGAGTGCTCCTAATCTCAGCTCGTTACCTGTATAAAAGACACCTGTCCACAGAAGCAATCAATCAATCAGATTCCAAACTCTCCACCATGGCCAAGACCAAAGAGCTGTCCAAGGATGTCAGGGACAAGATTATAGACCTACACAAGACTGGAATGAGCTACAAGACCATCACCAAGCAGCTTGGTGAGAAGGTGACAACAGTTGGTGCGATTATTCGCAAATGGAAGAAACACAAAATAACTGTCAGTCTCCCTCGGTCTGGGGCTCCATGCAAGATCTCACCTCGTGGAGTTTCAATGATCATGAGAACGGTGAGGAATCAGCCCAGAACTACACGGGAGGATCTTGTTAATGATCTCAAGGCAGCTGGGACCATAGTCACCAAGAAAACAATTGGTAACACACTACGCCGTGAAGGACTGAAATCCTGCAGCGCCCGCAAGGTCCCCCTGCTCAAGAAAGCACATGTACAGGCCCATCTGAAGTTTGCCAACATCTGAATGATTCAGAGGAGAACTGGGTGAAAGTGTTGTGGTCAGATGAGACCAAAATCAAGCTCTTTGGCATCATCTCAACTCGCCGTGTTTGGAGGAGGAGGAATGACCCCAAGAACAACATCCCCACCGTCAAACATGGAGGTGGAAACATTATGCTTTGGGGGAGTTTTTCTGCTAAGGGGACAGGACAACTGCACCGCATCAAAGGGACGATGGACGGGGCCATGTACCGTCAAATCTTGGGTGAGAACCTCCTTCCCTCAGCCAGGGCATTGAAAATGGGTCGTGACAACATGACAATGACCCAAAACACACAGCCAAGGCAACAAAGGAGTGGCTCAAGAAGAAGCACATTAAGGTCCTGGAGTGGCCTAGCCAGTCTCCATACCTTAATCCCATAGAAAATCTGTGGAGGGAGCTGAAGGTACGAGTTGCCAAACGTCAGCCTCGAAACCTTAATGACTTGGAGAGGATCTGCAAAGAGGAGTGGGACAAAATCCCTCCTGAGAAGTGTGCAAACCTGGTGGCCAACTACAAGAAACGTCTGACCTCTTTGATTGCCAGCAGGGGTTTTGCCACCAAGTACTAAGTCGAAGGGGTCAAATACTTATTTCCCTCATTAACATGAAAATCAATTTATAACTTTTTTGAAATGCATTTTTCTGGATTTTTTTGTTGTTATTCTGCCTCTCACTGTTAAAATACACCTACCATTAAAATTATAGACTGATAATTTCTTTGTCAGTGGGCAAACGTACAAAATCAGCAGGAGATCAAATACTTTTTTCCCCCACTGTAAGTGCATCAGAAAGATTATTTGAGAAAACTGGTGTATAAATCGGTACGCACATATCTAAGCAGATGTCTACAATCCTAAAACAAAAATAACCAGTTATAAAAACAGCATAAAATGAAAATATAACATCTTATGCAACATTAAAAGTACATGGAATGGTTCCCTCTGTCTATTACGGTCTGACGATGGAAGGTGCATAGCGACCAAAAGTTACTTTTTGATGCCATGAATACAGAAAACACACTTTTCAACACTACAGTGCCTTTGCAACAGGGCGGTTTGTGTTGCATTTAATAACCTGGCAGTGTCTCAATTCCATTTGCCAGTGGGCAGTGCTGGCTCAAAGGTGAGGGACATCTTCTCAGTCCAGTATAGATACTGAATTGTAGTGGCAACAGCAGTCCAGTAAACACCTGCCAGCCTGTTGCCTGTGCTACACATACAAAAGAATTAGCAAGCAGATCAAGCAGGTGGCTGATCAAAGCATTAATCCAGAGAACTGGGTTTGAAATTTGATTTAAGATTGAATTAAAAATGACAGTTAGAAACTTGCTGAGCTGATCAGGACAGGCAGATGAGAACTATATATAGGTGAAAATCTGTAAAAAAAAAAATATATATATATATATATATACACTCACCTAAAGGATTATTAGGAACACCATACTAATACTGTGTTTGACCCCCTTTCGCCTTCAGAACTGCCTTAATTCTACATGGCATTGATTAAACAAGGTGCTGAAAGCATTCTTTAGAAATGTTGGCCCATATTGATAGGATAGCATCTTGCAGTTGATGGAGATTTGTGGGATGCACATCCAGGGCACAAAGCTCCCGTTCCACCACATCCCAAAGATGCTCTATTGGGTTGAGATCTGGTGACTGTGGGGGCCAGTTTAGTACAGTGAACTCATTGTCATGTTCAAGAAACCAATTTGAAATGATTCGACCTTTGTGACATGCTGCATTATCCTGCTGGAAGTAGCCATCAGAGGATGGGTACATGGTGGTCATAAAGGGATGGACATGGTCAGAAACAATGCTCAGGTAGGCCGTGGCATTTAAACGATGCCCAATTGGCACTAAGGGGCCTAAAGTGTGCCAAGAAAACATCCCCCACACCATTACACCACCACCACCAGCCTGCACAGTGGTAACAAGGCATGATGGATCCATGTTCTCATTCTGTTTACGCCAAATTCTGACTCTACCATCTGAATGTCTCAACAGAAATCGAGACTCATCAGACCAGGCAACATTTTTCCAGTCTTCAACTGTCCAATTTTGGTGAGCTTGTGCAAATTGTAGCCTCTTTTTCCTATTTGTAGTGGAGATGAGTGGTACCCGGTGGGGTCTTCTGCTGTTGTAGCCCATCCGCCTCAAGGTTGTACGTGTTGTGGCTTCACAAATGCTTTGCTGCATACCTCGGTTGTAACGAGTGCTTATTTCAGTCAAAGTTGCTCTTCTATCAGCTTGAATCAGTCGGCCCATTCTCCTCTGACCTCTAGCATCAACAAGGCATTTTCGCCCACAGGACTGCCGCATACTGGATGTTTTTCCCTTTTCACACCATTCTTTGTAAACCCTAGAAATGGTTGTGCGTGAAAATCCCCGTAACTGAGCAGATTGTGAAATACTCAGACCGGCCCGTCTGGCACCAACAACCATGCCACGCTCAAAATTGCTTAAATCACCTTTCTTTCCCATTCAGACATTCAGTTTGGAGTTCAGGAGATTGTCTTGACCAGGACCACACCCCTAAATGCATTGAAGCAACTGCCATGTGATTGGTTGGTTAGATAATTGCATTAATGAGAAATTGAACAGGTGTTCCTAATAATCCTTTAGGTGAGTGTATATATACACACACACACAGCCATTCAAAAGTTTGAGGTCACTTAGAAATGTCCTTGTTTTCCATGAAAACATACATGAAATGAGTTTGAAAATGAAATATAGCAAAATGAATAGGAAATGTTAGAAATAATGATTTTTAATTGAAATAATAATTGTGTCCTTCAAACTTTGCTTTCGTCAAAGAATCCTCCATTTGCTGCAATTACAGCCTTGCAGAGCTTTGGCATTCTAGTTGTCAATTTGTTGAGGTGATCTGAAGAGATTTCACACCATGTTTCCTGAAGCACCTCCCACAAGTTGGATTGGCTTGATTTGCACTTCTTACGTACCGTATGGTCAAGCTGCTCCCACAACAGCTCAATAGGGTTGAGATCCGGTGACTGTGCTGGCCACTCCATTACAGACAGAATACCAGCTGACTGCTTCTTCCCTAAATAGTTGTGCATAGTTTGGAACTGTGCTTTGGGTCTTTGTCCTGTTGTAGGAGGAAATTGGCTCCAATCAAGCGCCATCCACAGGGTATGGCATGGTGTTGCAAAATGGAGTGATAGTCTTCCTTCTTCAAGATCCCTTTTACCCTGTACAAATCTCTCACTTTACCACCACCAAAGCACCACCAGACCATCACATTGCCTCCACCATGCTTGACAGATGGCATGAAAGAAGACTGGGTAAAAAGAGGTTAACATACAAAATTAACTTAATGTTCTTACAAACTGTCAAAAGTACAGATAAGAGGAAGTAGATGATGAAAAAGACCTTGTGAGGAGTTATTTTTGTTTATATGTTCTCTAAACGACATGTTCCCCGCCAACTGTGATAAGGATGTGGGGTGCCTAACCATCTCTGTCTCAAGGTGTTGAAACTTTGTCTGTTATTTGTGCAACGCGAGGCGAACCGCCAATACAAGGTCCCCCCCTAGCAATGGTTGATGACAGGGCCAAAGATGACCACCGTGGACCTCAGGGATTGGCTTAGAAGTTCGTCACGTCACCATGCTTCTGTAATAATACCCCTGTGTGTATTGCTGTATCTTTGAAGAGAAACCTCACAGAGACTGCCGCTGTGTGTGTTTTCCTTCCCAAGCTGCTTGTGTGAATAAACTTCTCTGAACAGTGCATTCTACTCTCTCCTCTCAGTCTGACTTATTGAAGGGAAACTCCTAATCAATCACATTTATTGATCTCTTCATTCCTCCAGCATCTTTTGATTTGGTCTGCGTCTCATGAATGTTCTTCTTTGTGAACCGAACACCTCAAACTTAGATTCATCTGTCCATAACACTTTTTTCCAGTCTTCCTCTGTCCAGTGTCTTTTGCCCATCTTCATCTTTTCTTTTTATTGGCCAGTGAGATATGGCTTTTTCTTCGCAACTCTGCCTAGAAGGCCAGCATCCCGGAGTCACCTCTTCACTGTTGACGTTGAGGTGTTTTGTGGGTACTATTTAATGAAGCTGGCAGTTGAGGACATGTGAGGTGTCTGTTTCTCAAACTAGACACTCTAATATATTTGTCCTCTTGCTCAGTTGCACCGGGGTCCACCCTTGCCTCTACTGCCCTCACTCTCTTGCCTTCCATTGACTGTTTTTCCCATCTATCTCTCAACTGTGCTACCTCCTCTTTGTTCTCCTCCCTCACCTCCTCCCTTGACTCTCTCTGTCCTCTCACATCTCGTCCTGCCCGTCCCTCCCCTCCTCAGCCTTGGCTCTCTGCTGTTCTCTGCTCAACCCGAACTAGTCTGCGTGCCACCAAACAGAAGTGGAAAAGGACCAAACTCCCAGCTGCCCTCGAAGTCTACCGCTCTCTACTGTCTACATTCTGCTCCTCACTCACCTCAGCCAAGAAGTCTTACTCTCCAATCACTCTTCAAATCCACTGTCAACAACCCCCACAAACTTTTCTCCACCTTCTCCTCCCTCCTTGACCCCCCTCCCCCTCCTCCTCCCTCATCTCTCACTGCTGATGATTTCGCCTCCTTCTTCTCCTCCAAGATTACAGACATCCGCAGGCTCTTCAATACTCCACCCTCCTCTCCCATCACACCCAAACCTCCCACCGATCAAGCTTCCTTTTCTTCATTCTCACCTCTCCCAGACGCTGAAGTTTCTGCTCTCCTCCTACATCACAAACCTACAACGTGTGCCCTGGACCCTCTCCCTTCTCACCTCTTCCAAGCGACTGCTCCTGATCTTCTCCCTTTCATCTCCTCCCTCCTCAAATCCTCACTCCTCTCTGGCTGTTTCCCATCTGCATTTAAACAAGCTGCTGTCTTCCCACTGCTCAAGAAACCAACCCTTGACGCCACCTCTCCTCAGAACTACCGCCCTGTCTCCCTACTCCCCTTCCTCTCAAAGACTCTCGAGCAGGCAGTCCACCGTCAGCTCTCTGACTTTCTGTCCCAACACTCACTCCTTGATCCTCTGCAATCCGGCTTCCGCACAGCTCACTCCACTGAGACGGCTCTCCTGGCAGTCACTGACTCCCTCAGCTGTGCTCGGGCAGCCTCCCTCTCCTCAGTCCTCATCCTCCTTGACCTCTCCGCAGTATTTGATACCTTTGATCACTCCATCCTCCTCTCCTGCCTCACTGACCTTGGAATCTCTGGGACTGCTCTCACCTTGTTCTCCTCCTACCTCAGCGACCGGTCCTACCAAGTGACATGGCGAGGCTCCTCATTCACCCCCCAACTTCTCCTCACAGGTGTTCCCTAAGGCTCCGTCCTGGGCCCGCTCCTGTTCTCTCTCTACACTCGCTCCCTGGGCCCCCTCATCGCATCCCATGGTTTCTCCTACCACTTCTACGCTGATGATGCACAGATCTTCCTGTCTTTTCCCTCTTCTGACCCTCTCATTCCCTCTCGCATCTCTTCCTGCTTGTCTGCTATTTCCGCCTGGATGCACTCACACCACCTCAAGCTTAACCTCTCCAAATCGGATCTCCTGTTTTTCCCCTACTCTTCCTCACCTTCTGCTGACCTCCCCATCTCGATCCCCTTGGAATCCACCACACTCTCTCCTTCTTCTTACGCAAAAAATCTAGGAGTCACCCTCAATCCTGCGCTCTCCTACACCCAGCACATCACCACACTGACACGCACCTGTAGATTCTTCCTGAGCAATATACGTCAGATCCGTCCCTTCCTCACGACTAATCGACTCAGCTGCTCTTCCAGTCACTGGTCCTCTCCCACCTGGACTACTGCAACTCCCTCCTGGCCGGCCTGCCTGCAACTACTACCCACTGCTCCAGCTCATCCAGAACTCTGCGGCTCGTCTGGTATTCTCTCGATTCACACACGCTACTCCACTGTTCCGCTCCCTCCACTGGCTCCCAATACCGGCACGCATTCAGTTCAAGACATTGACCCTCACCTACCGCTGTCTCGACCACACTGCTCCAAGTTACCTTCAGACACTCGTCTCTCCATACATCCCCTCCAGACCACAGCGCTCTTCCAGTGCCAGAAGACTAACTCTACCTCCTCTCCTCTCTCCTTCCTCCAGAGCCCACTCCTTCTCATCCCTGGCCCCTAAATGATGGATCGACCTGCCCACTGAAGTCAAAACAGCAGAGTCCTTGACCTCCTTCTAGTGCTTACTCAAGACGCATCTTTTCCGACAGTACTTGTAATATTAGTCCTTTTATCCCCGCTAGATAGCACTTCACAGTTTTATTATGTTTCTTGTGTTTTTGATTTGTTTTCCTCCTTGCTCCCTTTCCCGTAGCCCTTGACTGTGACCCTACATCTTGACAACACTTAGCTTTCACCGTCCAGGATGTAGGACCTCACTTACTGTACTTGTGTAAATTGTAAATTGGAACTTGTAAAATGTATAATATTTCGAATTGCTTTGTTTTATGTAAATTGAATTTGTAATGATTGATGCCTTTTACTTAACTGTATTTTTGCATTTTGTTTTGCACTTATGCTGTAAGTCGCCCTGGATAAGGGCGTCTGCCAAGAAATAAAAATAATAATAATAATAATTCTCAACTAGTCTAAAGAAGGCCAGTTTTATTGCTTCTTTAATCAGCACAACAGTTGTCAGCTGTGCTTACATAATTGCAGAAGGGTTTTCTAATGATCAGTTAGCTTGTATTAGCAAACACAACGTGCCATTGGAACACAGGACTGATGGTTGCTGATAATGGGCCTGTAGATATTCCATTACAAATTAGCCACAACAACTTTTAAAACTTTTGAAAGGTAGTGTGTATATGTTATGTCCACATCCTGAGCTTGTTCGTAGTCTCTCCACCAGAGGTCAATATTTCTCACCTTCTACCCTTTCTCCGCTTTCTGTTCTCCTGCTCAGGGTTACTTCAGGTCAAGTGCTCTCCATTAATTTACCATTTAGCACACCTGTTCCCAGCTACCTGGGCTCATTAGCTCAGTATTTAAACCCCCTTGTTTCTACAGCTCCTTGTGAAGTCTTGTAAAGCCTCCTGTGCTATACTACTGAGCATTAGTATTCTCAGTTCTGAGTGCTCCTGTTCCTGACCCTTGCATGTCCTATGATTACCGTCTCTTGAATCTCCCTTTGTACTCTGTTTGCCTGATCGTCCTACTTGGGTCCACAACACTTGGCAGTCCTATATATATATATATATATATATATATATATATAAAATCATGTGTTTCAGCAATCAATACAATTATAAATCTTTTACAATTACTCATATTATTACAAAGCCCAGATTGTCAGCAAAATTATATTAAGTATAGCCTACCACATAAACTGCGGGTCCGGTGGTTGAAGAACAAAGTATTTATAACTTATACATTTTTAGTTTACAGGTGAAACACCATATATGTATTTAATTTAGTAACATATATGTGGGAGAAATTCACATCCGCAGAGATATTTACTTTTGTAAAAAAAAAATTAAAAGCCGCATAAAAAGCATCTATTGCGGTTCTAGTGTTAATAAGTACCCATTGTCCATTGTGAGGATGTTTTCTAAAAATTTAAAAATTGACAGAGTTAATGGTGTCTCTGTTTCTTATTTGTATACATTTCAGTGCTTTTTTGTACCAAGTGAATGAAATTGCTCATTAGTGCAATAACATTTCACAAGCACAAGAGTGGGAAATTTGTTTTTTTCACGTTTTTTTAATTGATATTATAAAAAGTAGCTCTAAGCTAGCCCTAGTAATGGACAAAATAGAATTCTTTACTTTATTAATATATTTTATGTTCAAGATTTTCTCATTACCGAACTATACCTCAAGAAAGCAACTGTAACATTTGGGATAATTCATGTTTAATTACTTAATTTACCACATTTTGTTGAGTTCCTACAACAGCTTAACTCAGTGTTGGTCTATATTATGGAAAGCTTAATTGAAGATGCAGTTAATATTAATTAATAATAATATTAATTAAATTACTTAATATTTTGGTAATGATAAGCAGGTTGCGGTAATGTGAGTTAATATTTCGGTAATGAGAGTAACTGAGTAGCCTATGTAAAGAGTAATAGTATTTGATTTAATGTTTCATGTTAATCAAATAGCAGTGTAAAATGTATAGATATGGTGCAGCATCAATATCAAAGCATAAAGCACTAGAAATGTTTCTTGAATTTAAGTTAATCAGGGCTGGCTCCAGGCATAGGCTATACAGGCGTTCACCTAGGCCGACGTCCATCCAGGGGGTTGAGATTAAAAAATATCACTTGATGTTATGCCTAATATTGCCTACATCTGAATTAATATAAATATGATAATTGATGTAGTTGTAGTTGAAGACCCCTAGACACTCCTCAGTACCATTTACTCTGATAATAAATCACATTCCACGGCTTTACTTAAAGCTGGTATTTGGGGTTGACAATCCAAAATCTTGACTAGGGTACAATCAAAGTCAGCCCTGAACTTAATAGTACTAGTATAATAACAAAAAAAGACAATTGTGTAGGAAAGTGAAAAAAATGTATTCTGTGTTTCATATAAAAGGAAACCATAGGTGATAAAATTTATTTAAAACCCTAGATAATTATATGAGTATCAAGTATTGGGGGTGGATAGAGGATTTTTAGGGGGCTCATGAGCAGAACATTTTCAATTCAAGGCACCTAGCATGCAAATTAGAGCATTTCTTAGACAATCGAACTACGCCTTTTTTTAATGGATTGTTGACCTCAACTCTTCTATCAGGTGGATCAATTTGCAGTTAATCGAATAAATAATGCCTCAGGGCCATGGAAATTTTGAAAAAACTGTGAATAGACTATCCCTGAGTTCTGAGACCAGAATGGCTAAGCCATCTCCGTTAACATCTTTACCTCAATTTGATTGATCTTCAGCTTCAATAGTGAAAGTGAAACTGGAGCAGAATATATGATTTGTTTTGCAAACTTTCCTCTGTAAAGCATCAGATTAAGACCCTGAGAGTCACAGGTCAGGAATTTCAGGAATGTTGATTTCTTTTATTGACATTTTGTTGAAAAACAATAAATAAAACTGAAAGGAGGGGGAAGCAGGATAATAGTCTTCACTGACAATGACAATATTTTCCAGAAATCAAATAGTCTAATCATCCCTGCATTCATGAGGCGGTTGATGGCGGGGGGGGGAGGGGTTTGTAGCAATTGGGCACACTTCACAAGAATGGTACGACAGCAATAGGGGAGCGATAAAACTACTCTAAAACTACTCAAAACATATTTGCACTCCAGAATGAAAGACAAAAGACTTAATGGGCTAGCGCACCTGTACATAAATAAGTACCTCAAACTAATTTATGGAGATGTTCTTCATGAATTTAGGCGTCAGGAGACTTGAATTCACCTAGAGACTCAAGAACATAAGAAAATTTGCAAACGAGAGGAGGTCATTTGACCCATCATGCTCATTTGGTGTCCATTAATAACTAAGTGATTCAAGGATCCTATCCAGTCTGGTTTTAAATGTTCGCAAACTTTCAGCTTCAACCACATCGCTGGGGAGCTTGTTCCAGATTGTGACAACTCTCTGTGTGAAGAAGTGTCTCCTGTTATCTGTCTTGAATGCCTTGAAGTCCAATTTCCATTTGTGTCCCCGAGTCCGTGTGTCCCTGCTGATCTGGAAAAGCTCCTCTGCTTGTGGTCGATGCCTTTCATGATTTTGAAGACTTGGATCAAGTCCCCACCTAGTCTCCTCTGTTCCAGGGTGAAAAGGTTCAGTTCCCTCAGTCTCTCAGTAGGACATTCCCTTCAGACCAAATTAAGTCTGGTTGCTCTCCTCTGAACTGCCTCTAGAGCAGCGATATCTTTCTTGAAGTGTGCTGGTCAAGAAGAAGGACCTGGCGGTTCTGTGTTGATTACAAGTGGCTGAACCAGGTCACCAGGAAGGACTCCTATCCGCTGCCAAGGATTGATGATGCCCTGGACTACATCGCCTGGTTCAGCTCCCTTGACCTCCGCAGTGGCTATTGGCAGGTGGAAGTGGCGCCAGAGGCCCGTCCAATAACTGCATTCTCCATAGGGCAGGGCTTATGGCAGCTTACAGTGATGCCTTTCGGACTGTGCAACGCGCCCGCCACCTTCGAGTGCCTCCTGGAGCGGGTGCTGTCTCCCATTCCCCGGTCACAGTGCGTCCTGTACCTGGATGACCTCCTGGTCCACGCCCCTGACTTCACCGGTGCTCCAGGAGCGCATCCGCAGGCCAGGTCTCAACCCCGGGAAGTGCAAACTGCTCAAGAGACAGGTTACCTTCCTGGGACATGTCGTGGGATCGGAGGGGGTAGCCACAGACCCCACCAAGGTAGCCGCTGTACGAGACTGGCCCACCCCCACCTCAGTCGCAGAACTCCGCAGCTTCCTGGGCCTGGCCTCTTATTATCAGCGCTTCGTCCGGGACTTTGCGCATGTGGCCAGCCCTCTCCATCGCCTCACGGAAAAGGGGTGGCGGTTTCAATGGGACAACACCTGTGCTTCCACCTTCGCCCAACTGCGAGATGCCCTGACCCAGGCTCCAATGATGGCGTATCCCGACCCCAAGAACCCCTTCATCCTAGACACCAATGCCAGCGACACCAGGGTAGGAGCAGTCCTGTCCCAGACCGGGCCGGACGGAGAGCAGGTGGTCGCCTACTTCAGCCGGAACTACTGTGTCACGTGGCACGAACTCCTGCTGTGGTCCTGGCCATCCGACACTTCCGCCCCTACCTCTATGGCACCCAGTTCCGGCTGTGGACCAACCACGCCTCCCTTACCTGGCTGATCAACTTTCGGGAGCCAGAAGGTCAGCTGGCCTGCTGGGTGGAGGCCCTCCAGGATTACAACTTTGTGGTCGAACACCGGGAGGGCAGACGGCACAGCAATGCGGACGCCCTCTCCCGTCACCCGTGTTCTGTCAACGAGTGCTGCCACTGCTCCCGGGCCGAGGAGAAGGCCGAAACACAGGAGGTGGCAGCCGCTGGGATCAAGGAAGTGGCCGAGTGGCAACCCAAGGAGCTGATGCGCCTGCAGGCAGAGGACCTGGAAGTCGGACTGGTCCTTCAAAGGAAAGGAGAAGACCTCAGGCCAGACCGGGCCACCCTCGCCCCACACCCCCGTGGAGTGAAAGCTCTCTGTGCTGCCTGGGACAATTTAGAGGTGAGAGGGGGTGTCCTATATAAGGGATGGCATGTGCCAGCGAGCGGAGAGGTGAAGTGGCAGCTGGTGGTCCCGCAGGCACTCCGGTGACAGTGTACCACGGGCGGTGCATGGCCAGCCTGGCACGGGGCATTTTGGTGACGCCAAGACCCTGCGGCAGCTCCGTGAGCATTTTTACTGGGGCCGGAGCCACAGCGAGGTTGCACACTACTGCAGGACCTGCCACGTGTGTCTGGCACAGAAAGGCCCACACGATTGGCCCCGCACGCCGCTTCAACAGCACCAGGTGGGGTCGCCGATGGAGCGGGTGGGGATTGACGTCCTGGGTCCCCTTCCCCGCTCAGAGTCTGGTAACCGATTCGTCCTGGTCACTATGGACTACTTCACAAAGTGGCCAGAGGCAAACGCTCTCCCCGACCAGAGCACCACCACCATAGCCAACACCTTGCTGGAGGGGATGTTTGTACACCTGGGGTTCCCGGAGAGCTGCACAGCAACCAGGGCAGAAACTTCGAGTCCCAGGTGTTCGGAGAAGTGTGCCAGCGCCTGGGGATCCAAAAGACGCGGACCACCCATCTTCATCCCCAGAGCGATGGGCTGGTAGAGCGATTCAACAGGACGCTCGCCACGCAGCTGGCCACTATTGTTTCGAACCACCAGCAGGACTGGGACCGCCATCTGCCCCTTGTCCTGTGGGCCTATTGCACCGCGGTCCAGGAGTCCACGGGGTGCACACCGGCCTCCCTGATGTTCGGCCGTGAGCTCCGCACCCCAGTGGACCTGGCATTCGGCGCACCTCCAGGGCGAAGAGTCACCCCCCTGGCAGGGCCCGATTACTTGTGGGAGCTTCAGGAGCAGCTGCACCACGCACACGACTTCGCCTGCAGCCAACTCACCAGTGCCGGGGCCCACCAGAAGCGCCACTATGACCAGCACAGCAGGGTCCCAGGATTCGCCGCAGGAGACCAGGTATGGGTCTACAATCCCCACCGCTGGAAGGGACGCTCCCCGAAACTAACCCCCGCCTGGGAGGGCCCGTGCTGCGACATGCTGGAAGTGGTGGGCTCGGTGTGTTATCGGGTGCGGTTCCGGAAGCGGCGCCAAGTAGTGGTCCTACACCGAGATCGCCTGGCCCCTTATCAAGCTCGCCAGAGCCCCACGGAGACGGAAGCAGCTGTCGAGTCAGAGGACCCGGCCGAGGTTCCCCCCGCTGAAGGAGGGGACGCAGGGCATCGAGAGCTCCGGGGGGGCGACAGCATCGACCCCCTCCTGGATTGCTGGACTATGATTGCAGCCTGGGCGAGCTGTTTGAGGCCGCCAGGACGTTCGGCCCTGATGAGGGGACTGTGTAACGGCCACCAGGGGGCCGGAGCTGCCCAGGCTCATTAGCATGCACACTGTGCACTAGGGCTGCTGAGGGTGGTAACCCGCTGGACATTGCAGTGGACAGTGTGGAGTGTGTTGTCTTTTCTTCCCCTGTGTCCCTCTGTCTGATGTCATGTTTCCCCCCCCCAAGTGATCTCGACTGGCCTGGAAACAGCCCTCCCCACCTTTCGTGTCTAAATCAGTTCTTTCTACTGCCAACTTCTGCCTATCTAAAGGCGGGGTATAAGCAGGGAATAAGTGCATCAACGTCTATGCCCCCACCAGCCAGAGAGAGAGAGTCCTCTTTTTCCCTCAGCTACACCCGCTCCTGATCGGCACCTTAACAGTTATAATTTCGGGTGATTTCAACTGTGCCCTGAGGGATGTAGACTGGAGTAAGCCCCGCAACGATTGATCCAGCAGGGATCTTGCTGCGTTCGTGGAGGACTTTGAACTCTGTGATGCAGGTCGGGACCTGGTCCCCTTATTCACCTGGGTGAGTTCTTCTGGCTCCTCCTTCTCCAGGATAGATCTCGTCCTCCTCAGTAAGCCACTGGAGAGGACCGCCATGTCTTCGGAGGCGGTCTTCTTTTCAGACCACAGGCTCCTGACGACAGAGGTGCTCATTCCGAGCACACCGGAGTCGGGGCCTAGGGTCTGGAAGCTCAACACCTCTCTGCTCAATGACCCAAATGTAATTAAGACCTTTAGCAGACGCCTCGAGGAGTGGAGGACCCTGACGGACCTTTTTGATTCTCCCATAGAGTGGTGGGAGATGGTGAAGAACAGAACCAAGGGCTACTTCATTCAGCTAGGGAAATGGAAAGCTCACGAGAGGCAGGCGAGATATTCCCATCTGAACACCCGCCTCCAGTGCCTGAGTCTTCTACAGCTCATAGGCTTTGACCTGGCTGAGGCGGTAGCCCGGGTAAAACTGAGTCTCTCCGCCCTCTATTGGGAGGAACAAGAGAAGATCAAGGTCCTTTCCATCATGGAGGACGATGAGAAGTGCAGCTGCTTCTTCTTCAAGAAAACGAAGGAGAGGTGGCCTGCAATGTCCTCCATGATCGACTCCTCGGGGCAGGAGGTGGAGGGCAGAGAGGCTGTTGAGACAGTGGTGTGGGACTTCTACAGGGAGTTGTATGACCAGAAGGTGGTGGATCAAAATATGATCCATCACTTTCTGTCCCTGTTGGAGTCGAGGAGGCAGAGGAGGATCCAGAGATCACCACCATTGAACTCTCCCAGGTGATAAAGAGTCTTAACTCTGGAAGGACACCGGGTCCTTATCAGTCTGGACCAGGAGAAGACCTTCGATAGAGTGGGCCACGATTACCTGCAGCTCGTTATGGAGAGGATGGGTCTCGCTCTTGGCTTGAGGAAATGGGTTAAGATCATTTACAGTGGCCTAAGCAGCAGGATCCTCGTGAACCGCCACCTGACCGATTCCCGGTCAGGTCGGGGGTTCGACAGGGTTGTCCCCTGTCGGCCCTGCTGTACATCCTCTGTTTGGAGCCATTCATGCAGGCGATCGGCTGGGACGCCTGGGTGACAGGTTTCCATCTCCCGGGTTCCGGCGGAGAGCAACTGAAAGCCCTGGCCTATATGGACACACGTCCTTGCAGAACACGGCCACGTCGTCCATATAGGCCAGGGCTTTCAGTTGCTCTCCGCCAGGTTGAGGAACTGCTGGACGGCTTCTGCAGGGCGATGGGGGCCGCTGTCAATAAGGCCAAGAGCAAGGTCTACCTCTCCAAGGCATGGCCTGTTGGCCGGGGCCCGCCGACCGTGTTCCCTGTGAAGCCGTCCATCAAGGTTCTGGGGATCACGATCGACGGGACCAACACGGGTACCCGAAGCTGGGAAGCCTTATCCAAGGTCCAAAGAAAGATCCACGGCTGGAGCACAAGGACCTTAACGATGGCTGGTAAGGTGCTGGTCGTAAAGGCCATCCTCTTCCTGATTCTTCTCTACGTTGGCATGATCTTCCCCCCAGACAAGGACACTGCAAAACTAGTCACCATAATTATATTTCGGTTTGTCTGGGGGAGCAAAATGGAGAGGCTGAAAAGAGTGCAAATGGTGCTGGCAAGAAAGTGAGTTTTATGAACCGCTTTTATTTTGCCAGCAGCCCGAGACCATTCGGCCTCTGCGCCATGGATAACACCAGGCCGCACTCGTGGGGACGAGACTACAAGACCATCTGTAGTCAGATGAGATCTACCCAGGAGACCAGCCGAATAGAAGATTTCCCTCCCGAAACCTGACGGTTTATCTGGGCTAACGCTATGCACGTTTGCCTCACAAACACGCAGAAAGATGTCTCCTGGAAGGCCGTGAGTCAGTGTCTCCCCACCTGAGTGTTCCTGTACAGAAGGGACCTGGCCCTTATTGACACCTGCCTCTACAAGTGTTGCCTGGGAAGGGAGACAGAGGCTCATATCTTTAGGGATTGCCCCTCCACTTGCAGGGTCTGGCTCCTGTTTTTCCTGTTCCTCCGCAGGTTTGCCATTCCTGTGCGGGCGACCGCCCAGCAGATCCTTTATGGACCAGCCAAGGGACTGACATCTTCAACCTTGAGGTGCTGGTGGCGTGTCGTCTGCGGAGTAAAACAGGCCCTGTGGGAGGGAAAGAACATCTGTTTGTTCAACAAGCAGGAGCTTGACCCAGTTGTCATCACACGGAGTAGCATGGTCCTAGTTATGGACTATGTCAATCTGGAGGTCCATCAGAGGGGCAAGGAGGAAGCCTTCAAGAAGTGGCATCTTCGAGATCTGGGGGAGCTTAGGATCCCATGATGGGACCCCACCTCAGGGGACGGATAGTTTTTAATGAATTCTGGATTTTAAAATGCACTTATTTATGTTTTGTTTTGGTGGTTTTGTTATTTTGTTCTGTCAAATGCATTGTCCGTTTAAATTATTTTATTTATAAAATGCATCAGATTGTTTTGGTTTGTTAGATTTTTATGGTTTTGTTCAGTTTATGATTTATCTGGTGCATTTTCCGTAAATTTTAATGCATTTGACTATTTTGTTTAATTGTGGTTTTCTTTTGGTAGTTTGCCACCTTAAACCACCTTTGATTGTTCAATGTAATTTATTTAATCACTTTGGAATTTTGGTTAATCACATTAAGATTTTAAACGTTCTGTGGTGATTTTAGAATTGATTTAATTTTTTTTAATCAAAAGTATAAAAATGTTGTATGTTTTAATTTGGCTCTGGAGGAAGGGGAGTGGAGAGGAGGCAAGGTTAGGCTTCTGGCCACAGCGATCTGGAGGGTATGTATGGAGAGACGAGGGTCTGAAGGTAACTCGGTGCAGTCTGGTCGAGACAGCATTAGGTGAGGGTCAATGTCTTGAACTGAATGTGTGCCGGTATGGGAAGCCATTGGAGGGATCGGAGCAGTGGAGTAGCGTGTGCGAATCGGGGCAGAGAGAATACCAGATCAGATTTGGAGAGGTTGAGCTAGAGGTGGTGCGAGTGCATCCAGGCAGAGATCGCAGACAAACAGGAAGAGATGTGAGAGGGGATGTGAGGGTCAGAGGAGGGAAAAGACAGGAAGATCTGGGCATCATCTGTGTAAAAATGGTAAGAGAAACCATGGGATGCAATGAGGGGGCCCAGGGAGCGAGTGTAGAGAGAGAATAGGAGGGGGTCTGGGATGGAGCCTTGGGGTATACCTGTGACGAGATGGTGGGGTGGGGAGAGAGGGGAGAGAAAGGGAAAACAAGATGAAGTGGTGGTCTGAGATGTCCAGGGGTGTCATGGAGAGTGTTGAAAGGGAGCTGCCTCTAGGGAAGATGAGATATAGCTGGTGGCCTGCCCTGTGAGTCAGGGGAGATGGGGAGAGAGAGAAGATAAGAGTGGAAGAGGGGAAGAAATCCGGCAGAGTGGGAGGGAATGGAGAGGTGTATGTTGAAGTCTCCCAGGAGGACGGTAGGTGAGGACAGGGAGAGGAGGGAGCAGAGAAGAAAGTCGAGTTCGTCCAGGAAGGAGGCGAGTGGACCGGGAGGGCGGTAAAGAACTAAAAGGAAGAGGTGAGAGGGAGAAGTGAGTTCTACTCCGTTGAATTCAAGGCTGTTAGTCATAATAGAGGAGAGAAAGGGGGAGACAGAATAGGAGAGTGCTGTTATTCCTCCCTGCTCCCTGAGTACAGGGCGGCAGGGGTGGTTGAGTTCTCAGGGGAGATCCATGTCTCGGTGAGAGTGAGGAAATCCAGAGAGTGGTGGGAGGTAAAGGCAGAGATGAGATTGGCTTTTTTGGAATCTAAGTGGCAGTTTCACAGACCTCCAGAGAGGGGAATAGAGGGGAGAGAGGAGGAGGGGAGAGGCAGGGAGATGAGGTTATAGGGATTAGGGAGGCAATGGCATGCAGGTGCACACCGAGAGGAAGGAGAGAGCAGGACTGGAATTGGAGAGATAGTCATGACCGCCTGATGTTGCTGTGCGGTATCACCTTGCAGTCTTCTCCTCGCTGGAATCCCATAGCTAGAGTCCCTGCCCTTTGGATATACACACATATACAGACATGCTCAAATTTGTTGGTACCCTTACTGCTCATTGAAATAATGCTTCATTCCTCCTAAAAAGCTATGAAATTAAAAGCTTTTGCATCACGTATACTTGCGTGCCTTTGGTATGTCATAGAAAAAAGCAAAGAAGCTGTGAAAAGAGATGAATAATTGCTCATTCTACATAGATATTCTAAAATGGCCTGGACACATTTGTTGGTACCCCTTAGAAAAGATAATAAATAATTGGATTATAGTCATATTCCAAACTCATTTGTTTCTTTAACTAGTATCACACGTCTCCAATCTTGTAATCAGTCATTCAGCCTATTTAAATGGAGGAAAGTAGTCACTGTGCCATTTGGTATCATTGTGTGCACCACACTGAACATGGACCGGAGAAAGCAAAGGAGAGAGTTGTCTGAGGAGATCACAAATAAAATAAAATACAAGAATGGTAAAGATAAAGGCTACAAGACCATCTCCAAGCAGCTTGATGTTCCTGTGACAACAGCTGCAAATATTATTAGGAAGTTCAAGGTCCATGGAACTGTAGCCAACCTCCCTGGGCTCAGCCGCAAGAGGAAAATTGACCCCAGATTGAAGTGAAGGATAGTGTGAATGGCAGAAAAATAACCAAGGATAACTGCCAAAGAGATACAAGCTGAACTCCAAGAAGGTACGTCAGTTTCTGATCACACCATCTGTTGCTTTTTGAGTGAAAGTGGCCTCCATCTATGGAAAGAGCTGAAACTTGCAGTCTTGAGAAGGCACCCATCAAGCCTGAGACACCTGGAGCAGTTTGCTCAGAAAGAGTGGGCCAAACTACCTGTTAACAGGTGCAGAAGTCTCATTGAGAGCTACAGAAAACATTTGATTGCAATGATTGCCTATAAAGGTTGTGCAACAAAATATTAGGTTGAGGGTCCCATCATTTTTGTCCATGGCATTTTCATTTGTTTTATCATTTACAATATTATGTTGAAAAACAAAATCAAAAGCAACGTCTGATTTCTATTAAATATGGAATAAACAATGGTGGATGCCAATTACTGTTGTCAGTTTCAAGTTAATTCAGAGGAAATTGTGCATTCTTCATTTTTTGTGGAGGGGTACCAACATATTTGAGCACGTCTGTATATATATAGACGTGTGACAAATTAAAGGAAAAACCAACAAAGTGTCTCAGTAAAGTGCTGGGCCACCATGAGCCGCCAGATCAGCTTCAATGCTCTTGACACAGATTCTACGAGTCTCTGGAACTCTAATGGAGGGATGGAACACCATTCTTCCAAGAGATATTTGGTGTTTTGATGATGGTGGTGGAGAGCGCTGTCTAACACGTCAGTCCAAAATCTCCCATAGGTGTTCAATTGGGTTGCGATCTGGTGACTGTGAAGGCCATAGCATATGATTCACATTATATGCCGTGCCCTGTGGATGGGGGCATTGTCATCCTGGAAAAGACTACTCCCATCAGGATAGAAATGTTTACCATAGGATAAAGGTGATCACTCAGAATAACTTTGTAATGATTTGCAGTGACACTTCCCTCTATGGGGACAAGTGGACCAAACCATGACAGGAAAATGCCCCCCACAGCATAACAGAGTCTCCGGTTCTCTTGGTGTACGTCACACATGCACTCACCCATGAGAATATGGTGAAGGATGACTCATATGACCATATCACTTTTTTCCACACCACTGAACTCTCTAATGTGCATTTGTCTTTGTAATGAGGGGTTTATGCACAGCAACCCTATAATATCCTTCTCTGAGTAGTTCTCCAAGGACTGTTCTTGCTGATACAGTCTGATCACGTCTTGACATTCTCAGTCACCTGGGAAAAAGTTGCTCTTCTGTTTTTTCTTACATATCGCAGTAATGCAAAAGCATCAGTCATCGAATGTGCGCTGTCGACCACAATTTCCAACCCTATTTACTGATTCCTATTGAAACACTAGCCAGTTGAGCAATCTCTGTGAATGAAGCTCCTGCCATTTGTGCCCCAATAATGACCCCTCTTTCAAAGTCACATAAATCCTTTCCTCTTGCAATCTTGATCCAAAATCGAGGTGAATCGAGGCCTGCTCAGCATTTGTATACATGCCACAGAGCATGCCAGGATGTCAATTGCATAATTGTATCATATAGTACACCTGTTTGGAGGCATCTGCATTCGTTATGTTCATTCTGGAAAAAAAAATGACTTTTTCTTTTGAGAGTAAAAAACATTACATATGATCATACTAGTGCCAGCAGTAGAGTTGGGGGAGGCAGTGCTAGAGGTACCATGTGATTTCCAATTACACAATGTCACACGGATACCTTATTTTTATATTTAATTTAGACAAAGGTTATTCTTTTCTTTTATTATCTAACAGAATTTACCTATACTCTCAGAAGTAAATTGAAAAAAACGTCCCTGCAAATATTTGAATACTCGTGGCCATCCCAACTCAGGATACAAAAAAAAAGTATTTAAGCTGTGATCTGCATTGGAATGAATACTTAACGTCCACCCAAAATACTAACAACAACAACAACAATAATAATAATAATTGCATTGTATAATTGCATTATTGCAGGAACCATTGACGGAAGAGAGCGTGACCAAGTGGTAGATTGAGGAACTCATTTCAGAAATCAATACAATTTAATGCCATTATTGTATGGAGGTGTTTTTTTTGTCTGCTTGTTTTAAATATGTTTTCAGTATAAGTATTAGGCACCATACTTTTTGATTACATAAATTAAAATAAGCCTAATCCTTTCCTTTGTTTAAAGCAGTCACATGAGTTCAAGTGAAAGGTAGCCTACTTTAACAAATACAAGGAACAGCCCTACACTAAAGGTGTTTCATATTTGGATTCTTTACATACATTCAGACTGCAGTAGCATATTAGACAAGTAGCCTTAACAGTAACGTGTAACTTAAATGTTACATAGTATCAATAGCCAGGACTGTCTACTATCAATGTATTGTTCCCTGAATTTCAGAAGTGGAACATAAAATGTTTTAAAAAAATACTCAATATTCAGGAATTGGTTCAGTCCTGTTGGGTTATAATAAGGGACTCAGACATTTGATATTTACAGTCTTTAGAAGGAAGAAAGTTGGAGACCTTTGGATATCAACTCAAGCACAAGCCAAGGTAAGATTACCACTGTTTTTCAATTTAACTGCTACAATTTGAATTACTCATAATTGATATTTGCAGTAATTCACAGACTTGGAGTACACAATTGTGATCTAAACAATGGGCATTTGGCATGACATGAGTTATCAGCTTTTCTAGAACTAAACAATCATATTAGTATGGGGCAAAACACAATTGTGCATTTAAAATGTATTATCTTGATTCATTTTTAAAGAAGCACAATCTAATAATGGTAAGTGTGGCTTAGTACATTGCTGATGCACATAAAACCAACCAGAATCTATTCATAGCATTAATATTTATTTTATTGCTGCGATAAAGCTAGTTTATTTGAAAAACAAGATGATGTTCAATAATGTATTATTGTATAATATGACAGAACTATGCTGTTGATCTGGGGTTTATTAGTACCGTAAGGGGTACTGTTAAACTAATTTCAACTGAACTGTCACTATTTATTGTATTTTACACTTAATGCTTTTAAAAACTAACTATGGTTAAAAACAATACGTAATTAAGTACTTTATTCTCTTGGCAAAACTTGCGTATTGGTTATACATTTTGCCCTCCTTTTTTCTGTAAAGACTAAATGAATAAATTCAGAATTTGATTGAGTACTGAAGCAAAAAGGAATAATTTTTTCACATTTAACAGATTATTCCAAAATAATACAGGTCTGTGCTTTTCATCCAGCATTAATCTAATGACTCTCACCCCTACCACAATTTTGCTGGAGAATTGCAGGTCAGTTTCTCTAGAAGATGGAAGTGCATCTTGTGCTGAAGGCAGCTGGCTTCATCTATCTGGACATGGTGGGCATCCCAGGGAACCTGACCGTACTCCTGTTCTTCTGCTACCTGCGTCTGTCTGATGGCCGGCTTCTCCCCAATGACCTCATCCTGAGCAAGCTGGCGTTTGTCTACCTGGTGGTGGTCCTGTGCCGTGGAATCCCACAGGCCTTAACTGCACTTGGCATCCAGAACCTCTTTGGGGAATATGGCTGCAAAGTGGTCATCTTCACATACCGAATAGGCCGTGCCATGTCCATCTGTATCACCTCCCTCCTCAGCTGCTACCAATGCATAGTCATCGCCCCTGGATCAACCCGGTGGACGGTGCTGAAGCAGAGCGTCCCCAGAAACATCCCCCTGATCATCTTGCTGCTCTACGGGCTGAATTTTATGGTGTGCCCTGCTGCATTTGTCTATGCTTCCCAACTCCACCATACCAGAGTACACCCTGAACTTGGAGTTCTGTATTATGGCATTCCCCGGCTTCAAGGCATTCATGGCCAATGGAGTCATGTCAATAATTCGTGATTTTGTGTTTGTAGGTATCATGGCTGGTGCAGCAATTTATAATGTCCAGATTCTGTACTACCACAGGAAGCAGATGAGGGGCATGCATGGCTCGGATCGGAACCAGAGAAAAACGGCAGAGGCGTCCAAGTCATTGCTCATGCTTGTGGCCATGTATGTCATCCTGTTTGGCCTGGACAATGTAATGTGGGTTTACACCCTCTGTGTCACCCGTGTCCACCCTGCAGTCAATGACACACGTGTCTTTTTCGCCTCCTGCTACTCTGCCCTCAGCCCAGTTTTCATCATCGCCACCAACCAAAAGTTTGCAGCCAGACTGAACTGCTATTCCCATGGCCAGGAAGAAAACATTGGGACTACAGTAACCACCGTCTCCCACATACCCGCAGGGCTTTGAAATAGGTAGCCTCAGACACTTATTCCTCTCAGTGTCTGCAGTGCAAGAAATAACTAATTTAACTAAAAATGTGGATGTGGTAAACATTGAGTAGGAAATTTCTCTAATTCTACTAGGACTGTCTTCAAAGGAACCTCGCCTTGGATAAGAGCGTCTGCTAAATGACAAATAACGTAATGTAAAGGTTCGTCACAATTTTGTTTCTCTTGTTAATTGAAACTGACACTTGAATAAAGTGCACCCAATAAAGGCTTAATGGGGTAAAGATGGTGCGGTGGGGAGGAGTGTAGGGAGAGGGCATAAAAGGTGAAGGGAGGCGGAAGAACGAGTCAGTGTGTGAGTGTGTTCAGTACCTGAAATTTGTGTGTTGCAGTTATAATAAAGAAAATGATTTGTTGTTGCAACTGCAATGATGAGCTTGGTCTACTCCTAGGAAAAACCCCACAAGCATAACAACACTAAACCACTATCTAAATTAAAACATTTGATTAGTATACTGCCCATTACTTAAATAAAAGTGGCTGGATATAACTAAGTTCGAAAACGTCATGGAAAAAAACTCAATTGCCGCAGTTGTGCCAGCAGGTATTGGACCAGATTAAACTGAAACAATGTATTTTGAAAATATACAATTACACTTTTTTTTTCTTATTCTGAAAGAGAACTATCCCCCAACATGCCTGTGGACCACTGTGCGTTATTCTGCAATATAATAGAAACATAAAACAAAACACAAACTTGTATTTTTACTAAATGCACAGAAGACCCCCAAAAAGCTTAATGTAAATTTTCTACTGAAAATGTGTATAACATGAAGGAACAAGCAATCTCTGGGATCATTTAACCAATGTAAGTTAATTATTATGCATTATTTATTCAGTAGCATAGAGCTGAAAGCAGCAGACTGGAGATGATCCCGTGTTTAGTATACAGCTACGTACTAACTCTGTGAGTTCGTTGCGATTGACTCATAATAATGATGATAATAATATAATGAAAAATATATAATGTTGACAAACTCTGAACTGTAGAAGGAAGTCTTTTTTAATATAGTTAACCCAAATGGGTTACTCTGTTCTGGTGTCTTTAGTATTTACTACTTTAAGTATAGTAATGTCTTTTTTCAATGTTACTGAACACCGGGATATTTTCATCAAGGGTTTTACACCGATTCATTATTTCTGACACTTTATCTGTATTGAATAAAATAAAAATTAAAAGGTAAAGTTAACATACATACATCACTGCGCATACAGTTTATTATAAGTAAGGTGCTTTTACTGGAAGGTTAGCCTGTTTCATGCAAGTAAAATCAATATAAACCGTGTGCTTGTAAAAAGTAAATAAAAAGGGATGTTTTATTTTGTTTATATGGATAACCTGTATATATATATATACACTCACCTAAAGGATTATTAGGAACACCTGTTCAATTTCTCATTAATGCAATTATCTAACCAACCAATCACATGGCAGTTGCTTCAATGCATTTAGGGGTGTGGTCCTGGTCAAGACAATCTCCTGAACTCCAAACTGAATGTCTGAATGGGAAAGAAAGGTGATTTAAGCAATTTTGAGCGTGGCATGGTTGTTGGTGCCAGATGGGCCGGTCTGAGTATTTCACAATCTGCTCAGTTACTGGGATTTTCACGCACAACCATTTCTAGGGTTTACAAAGAATGGTGTGAAAAGGGAAAAACATCCAGTATGCGGCAGTCCTGTGGGCGAAAATGCCTTGTTGATGCTAGAGGTCAGAGGAGAATGGGCCGACTGATTCAAGCTGATAGAAGAGCAACTTTGACTGAAATAACCACTCGTTACAACCGAGGTATGCAGCAAAGCATTTGTGAACCCACAACACGTACAACCTTGAGGCGGATGGGCTACAAAAGCAGAAGACCCCACCGGGTACCACTCATCTCCACTACAAATAGGAAAAAGAGGCTACAATTTGCACAAGCTCACCAAAATTGGACAGTTGAAGACTGGAAAACTGTTGCCTGGTCTGATGAGTCTCGATTTCTGTTGAGACATTCAGATGGTAGAGTCAGAATTTGGTGTAAACAGAATGAGAACATGGATCCATCATGCCTTGTTACCACTGTGCAGGCTGGTGGTGGTGGTGTAATGGTGTGGGGGATGTTTTCTTGGCACACTTTAGGCCCCTGAGTGCCAATTGGGCATCGTTTAAATGCCACGGCCTACCTGAGCATTGTTTCTGACCATGTCCATCCCTTTATGACCACCATGTACCCATCCTCTGATGGCTACTTCCAGCAGGATAATGCACCATGTCACAAAGGTCGAATCATTTCAAATTGGTTTCTTGAACATGACAATGAGTTCACTGTACTAAACTGGCCCCCACAGTCACCAGATCTCAACCCAATAGAGCATCTTTGGGATGTGGTGGAACGGGAGCTTCGTGCCCTGGATGTGCATCCCACAAATCTCCATCAACTGCAAGATGCTATCCTATCAATATGGGCCAACATTTCTAAAGAATGCTTTCAGCACCTTGTTGAATCAATGCCACGTAGAATTAAGGCAGTTTTGAAGGCGAAAGGGGGTCAAACACAGTATTAGTATGGTGTTCCTAATAATCCTTTAGGTGAGTGTATATAAAGTAGGTTGTTCAATCAAATCTATACACTAGCAGTTAATGTGATGTCATTGATCAAATATGCAAATTAGCACCAATGAAGCTTCAAACCTTTGTTCTATAATGTATTCCGAACCTTTGAAGGTTAAAACAGACCCTTCGGGACAGCCCTAAATTCTACAAGTCCTACAAGACTTTTGAAACAACAAGATTTTTCTAGTATAATTTCATGTCATGTACAGTGTATAGCTGGTAGATAGAAGTGTAGGTGTCTGTATAATGTAATCAATATAACGTTTAAAATACCTAATAAATGTATAATTACCTACATAATGTGTAATTACCTAAGCTATATATTTCTTTATTTAAAATACTTATTATTAAAACAAACTACTCAATATTATTTCTAGAATGTATGACTTGTGTGCTTTATCTGTGTTCCTAAGCTTTAAAGACACATAGACACAATATGCACAGGTCAAGTTGGCTGTCAAATGATGTATTGAGACATGCAATGCAGGAAGTTTCGTCTCCATGCCAAGATAACTCAATGCCGTGTATTTCTGACTGGTTGGCACAGGACAGGACAAAGAGCAATGACAAGGATACAGTACCGAGGGAGGGCAACTGTGGCAATACACAGTTGGTGAATGACCGAGAGGCTGAATTACCGATGTAAGCGACAGAACACCAGTGCCTTGTACAGGTGAATACTTAATTGAACAAATACAACCTTTGATAACTGTTAGCACATTAATAGACCATCCTCAAGCTTTCAGCAAATTAAAATATTGTTTTAACATTATTCTAAAACATGATCTGGCCTGTAGCTTAATCAGAAGTTTAGTAATTAACCACCATCTTACTAGAAGCAGCCTCCATTATGTGTAGCTCTTAATTAATCCCCAGAGTAAATGCCAAAAGCATTATTTGTGTGTAACCATCATTAAAATTAGCCTTTAGTGGCCAGATATTTTACAGCAACTTTGTGAAAAATAACCGATCACAGAATAAATATGTATTATTTACATACTAGACATACAGGCTTATGTTATTGATGTTTACGAAAGCATACACCTTGTAAATTGCAGAAGTAAATGTTTCCTCCTTGTATATTACTATATTAAAATATTGCTCTTGCCTGATACTCAGTGTCAGAATTCAATTTCTTAAAGCTGGTGTCCAGTTTGATGCTGAAGCACAGAAAATATGGAAATCAGTTGCATCCCATTTAACCCTGGCCTGTACCCAGCATCCATCTGGGCTAAGGACTGAAGTGTTGTAACTGTACATTAAAAGGTTTAAGATGAATCAAAGCTCCAAGACAATGATTTATAGAGCACTTCACTTTATGGTAGGATAAGTAGTCACAGTGAAAGGTTAGCACCCTCATACCCTTTAAAAGTCTGACAATCAAGGTAAAAAACGAAATATGTCCACACTAAAAATTACTATAGTTCATTATCATTACTCTTTTATACTATTTTAAATGTTTAAATTGATATTGGGGAAAGGGGAGTGGTTGTTATTAGAGAACACTACACAACTGACATACAGCTCTGGAAAAAATTAAGAGAACACTCCAAGTTCAGAAATCAATGTTAAGTGGTCTCTTAATTTTTTCCAGAGCTATATTTCTATGCTGCTCATGCACCAAGGCTCTTTAAATTGGATTTTTATAAGGGTACTCAAATACATTATTCAAGTCTAAACATTTGTCTCATCTAACAGGATGAATATTGTGTTATTATAGTACAGCTAATAATACAACCACAGGCAGCCCCATGATATTCCACACTATTCTCAGGAGCTTATTTAAGCCGGTGGGCATTTGGAGTACATTTCTCACAGGGTTCCCCCCTGGGTATAAAGAAAAAAATGATAGTTCACGTCACACTAGACTAGACATGTACACACACTACACTAATCATGATCTGAGGCAAGTGGGCCTCAAAAGTATTCACCTCAAAAGTATTCACCCCCCTTGGACTTTTCCACATTTGATTGTGTTACAACATGAAATCAGAATGGATTTAATCAGGATTTTTTGCCACTGATCAACACAGAAAATGTCCATAATGTCAAAGTGAAAAATATAATCAGAAAATTGTTCTACATTAATTAAAAATACAAATAATAATTTAGAAATAATAATAATAGAAAATAATTGAATGAATAAGTAATCACCCCCTCCAGTCAATATTTGGTAGAGGCACCTTTGGCAGCAATTACAGCCATGAGTCTATGTGGATAAGTCTTTACCAGCTTTGCACATCTGGACACAGCAATCTTTGCCCATTCTTCTTTGCAAAATTTCTCAAGCTCCATCAAGCTGGATGGGGACCTTGGGTGCACAGGAATTTCCAACCCTTTCCACATATTCTCGATTGGATTGAAGTCCGGGCTTTGACTGGGCCACTCCAGGACATGGACTTTTTGGTTTTTAAGCCACTCCAGTGAGGCTTTGGCTGTATTTTTGGTGTCATAGTCCTGCTAGAAGATGAATCTTCTCCCAAGTCCCAAATCTCTTGCAGACTCCAGCAGGTTTTCTTCCAGGATTTCTCTGTACTTTGCTGCATCCATTTTGCCCTCTATCTTTACAAGGTTTCCAGGCCCTGATGCAGAGAAGCATTCCCATAGCATGATGCTGCCACCACCATGCTTCACAGTAGGGATGGTGTTCTCAGGATGATGGTGTTAGGCTTGCGTCAAACATAGTGCTTATTAAAAAGCTCTATTTTGGTCTCGTAAGACCATAGAATCTTCCTCCACTTTGTCTCAATCTCCCACACACCTTCTGGCAAACTCTAGCCAAGATTTGAGTTTTTTCAACAACGGCTTTCATTTTGCCACTCTCCCATAAAGGTCACTTTTGTGAAGCACCCGGGGTATTGTAGCAGTATGCACAGTGTCACCCAACTCAGCCATGGAAGACTAACTGCTTTAGAGTTGCCATAGGCCTCTTGGTGGCCTCCCTGAGTAGTGCTCTTCTCGCCTGGATATTCTTTCTATTTTTTGAGGACAGCCTGATTTGTCAAGATTGTTAATCAGTTTGTAGGAAAACCGCTCATAGGCTGCAATATTACCCAAATGCAATTGCCATTTGTGCATAGAAGGGGCATTAGCAGATTTCCACCCCTTCCACTAGGAGTTTCCTCCTGGTCAGGTGGGCTGCCTGAATCCAGTCTGCATCCTGAGTAGGAAGACCCTCCAGTCTAGAAGGATCCACATGAATATAGAGTCTACGGCAAAAATGGAAATTCAACTGAACTACATTCTGCAAAATGTTTTGGACTCCTGCCCAAAAAGTTTGAATCCGTGGGCAAGACCACAGAGCATGCACTATAGTCCCCACTTCTGTTTGGCACTTCCAACAATCAGGGGAGTCTGGTGGGGGTCCGGTGAACCTGTGCCAGATCTTAAACTGGACAAGCCTGGTTCGCAGCTCCCTTGACATTATTTTGATTCTCTTTAGGACATTAGCCCATTCTTCTTTAGTAAATGATATAATTAACTCTTTCTCCCATACTGATTTTAATACTTAACTACATGTTTTGGACTTCTGTAGGAGCATGAAATAATAAAAAGAAGCTTTATGCCATTGTGTAGCCCACATAATACCAATAAGACGCCTTATGTTTTCAGATAAGCATCAACTTCTAATAAACCCCACTTGGTCAGAATGGATCAATTTGGTCATAATTTTATCCTAACGATGAGCGAATTTCTGACAGTATTTCCCCTCATTATAAATTAAACTGATGGGCCTGTAGTGTGTTGGGTCTTTGTCTTTTTAAAAATAAGTGAGATAAGAGCCTGTGACAGAGTGCACGGCAGAGAGTTCACTCTATATGATTCCTTAAACATATCCAGTAATAAGGGAGTTAATTCTGTAATAATTTTTATAAATTCCCCTATGAAACTCAGGTACTTAATTTATTTTTATTTTAATATGAAAGCCATAACAACTGGACAACTGTGTGTGTGTGTAAATGGAAATATGACATGCATGTTGAAATGCTAGACTGTGCCAGTGCTCTTAATAGATACTCCATCTCTGCCTACCTGGATTCAGGGAAACTACTGAATTCACCCAGGATTGGTCTAATTGAACACCTGCTTCAGATGTTTATGGCATAGCTGCACAGCACAGATTTCAAGAAGCAATTAACAAGTTACAATTTTGTCCTCAGCTTTAATTGGAAGCAGTGGGAATTGTGAGAATGTTTTCAAATTGTACAGTTGTATTTCAAAATGGAAAGAAAAATGTAATAGATACCATCAAATACAAATCTTAATCCTAAAGTCCAGTACTGTACTTATCTTTAGTTTTTTAAATATATATATATATATATATATATATATATATGAGAGAGAGAGAGAGAGAGAGAGAGACAGAGAGAGAGAGGGTCTAGTCAGTTTAAGCATTGTACAAAAATATACAATATATGTTCAGTGAATGTATTTCCCAGTAATCCCAGTTCTAGGTTTGCCTTATTTTCTTCCTAACTGTGTCCCACTGACACCACATTATACAGGTGGGATTGTGGCAGTCCAGGAATAGGGTTGGACATCACTGGCATAGCCAGTGCACCATGCATACGTGAAGATGATGGTCCTCTTGTCTATTTACTGATCCAAATTACAGCCCAGACAGATGGACCTTGATTGTAAATAGAGTCAATTGCTGAGCCCTCTGGGTCAGAGCCCCACTTGGACTGTCCCGACCACACCTCAGAGAGGGCCTCTTGTGCCTGATTGGCATATTAGTATTCATTTGAACATTAAAATCACTTAAAAACAAACATTTATTTGTTTCTATGTATTTATTATAATTTTAATGTATTATAGATAGATAGAGAAGATTATCTGATTATTTGAGATATTAAATTAGCAAAGTCTGGAACCATACTCTACTATCCCTGAGCTAACAGATAAGGGTTGTACATTTGTCCAGTGTACAGTGCTTCATTACTTCCTTTTCAAGACTAAAACTTGAAACTGGGATGACAACTTAGTAGAGCGATTAGACTATACATCAAAAGAATAGTTGCTTAGAGAACTCTACATCCAAAATAGATCAGTCAGTCCTCTATACGTCCACAAAACTTCATGGCATTATTTATATTAAAAATAGAGTGCTTGGGTCTTTATTAAACTTAATTGATAACAGTAATAAAGAGATGCAATGCCATTAGCAAAAACAAAACAAAACATGACCTTTTCACTGAGGGCTTGTGTGAGGAAACAAAGGAAAAAACATCTGTTCATATTGACAAAATATAAGCTGGCATATAATTAATATATAACTAACTGCAGTAGTTATTATTAGCTGTAATCAATCTGTCCATAGTTTTCTATTTGGGGGAGGAAAATACTACTAATTATAGCAGTTTTTGCAGCTAGATTTAGATGGACACAGGCCAAACACAAATAATTACCACTATGCCATCAGATGTCCCAGCCTACAGTAAAACACAAGTCGTTCCCCAAAGGAACGTGGATACTGCACTAACTAATACTGTTAAACCAACAGGACAGGTGTAGTAAGTACTGAAGTGAGGAAAATGACATATGTGTGTGTGTGTGTGTGTGTGTGTGTGTGTGTGTGTGTGTGTGTGTGTGTGTATGAAGGGCTGCGTTCATTGCAGATTGACTAACTAAGAACATTATCATGTCCATCACTAAGCTGAATTATTGTTTTGAATATTATTATTATATAGGACATAGGACATTTTAAAATATTCAAATCAAATGCACATCTCTACCCACAGACTGTGACCAAAATACTGTTTTGATTAAATAAAGAACAAGAATCATATGTACCACTCATACTGTGATTTCCATTAACACTCTGACTTCTGTCGAGTGTTTCAAGGTCACATTTGGAGCAGCTTTTCAATGAGACTTTTTAAAATAGAACATAAATTAACGAGCACGGAGTACACAGAATAAAGTCCCAGTATACACAATTAATTAAAACTTGGATATGGAAAGAGGATTGCAAGTTTAATTCAATAATGTGTTTTTATTAGTTTTATAATTAATTCACAAATATAGAGAGATGCAACAAATACAGACAATATCTGAAATTACCCATTGTGAAGATAAAGAACTTAATACAGCTGTGTTAACAATCAACAAATTAATCCAGCTTCATTTAAACATATCGCAATGTCTTTATGGGCTATGTAATTGCAGCAGCTGTAGAGCAGTAAAGAAAGAGTGTCCACAGACTACTGGCACATCTACCTGCAGAAACAACAACTAAGTACCAAGTCAAAAGGGCTTCTAAAACTCTTCAGTGGCTTACATAGTACACTTAGAATAGCCAGCAACCCCAAGAAGAGATGGGCAAATGCATTAATCTTGCAGCATCTTTAGCTTCCAAAACTAATGAGAAATCAAACCACACTGGGATCAGGGTACGCAAGCTGCTCACAGTTCTTATTCAGTCCTAACATCAGTCTTAAATTAAAAAAACAGGCAGATTCAATATGTGGGGAACTTGACCGAGACAGTGGAAATAGTGGTTTCTTTTGACTGAGAGTCTTGTGCAAACTTGTCACAGCGAAGCTTCCGGTTCACCTTCCTGTTGGACACGATCACAACTACCGGGCAGACAGTGGCATAGAGAGTGGAGAAGAAAACACGCACGTCATTCATGACCACTGGCACTTTCCCAATGGTAACAGTGTACGCCCAAATCAGGTTGTCAATCCCGAAAAACACAACGTACAGGGTGACCAGGGTGACCACAGTCTTAGCCGCCCGATTCTCGGCCGATGAGCCCTGACTCTGGACAGAGCTGCAGATTCCCTTCGCTCTCTGATGATGCTGGTAGAGAATGAGCAGGATATAGAGGCTGGAGAGCACCATGAGAAGGATGAAGCATGTGTCCCGGGCAAGGTACATGACTCCGATGGCAAAGTAGGACTCCTCACTAGGATACTCAACCAGGCAGTAGCCCAGGTTGAGTGTGAGTGCACTGAACGTGACATTATGGATCTGGTTGGTGTAGAGGATGCTGGAGTAGGAAGTACCCCCATCTAGAAGCCAGAAGAGGAGGCTGAGGGGCAGCAGGCAGCGCGAGAGCCAAGGCTTCAGGCTGTACAGACGGGAGGAGGAGGGGGCGATGGTGACACCCTGGTAGGCGCTCAGCAGGAAGGTAAGGCAGATGGACATGGCACGGGTTGTGCGGTAGGTGAAGATGAGGAATTTGCATGTGGCCGTGTTATAGGAGCCTCTGTAGTCCAACGCAGAGAGGCTCTGAGGGATGCCCCGGGTCAGGATCAGTACCAGGTTGACGAAAACCAGCTGGGAGACGATGATGTCGGCAGGCAGGAGCCGGCGCTCAGCCCGGGCGATGTGGACAAATACCAGCAGTACGGCGAGGTTGGCCGGGATACCGATCGTATTCTGGGCCAGTGTGATGATCGCCTTCAGTAATTCCCGCAGATCCATCGCGAACTCTCAGATCCCTGTAGTAGCCCTCTCTCTGTACAGTCCTTAGCAGCCTCCTATTGAATGGCTTATTTAAATATGAAAAGGACTTCCATCTCAGGATATAGACATAACCTCATACAAGACTGAAATCAAACCTTGAAAAGAAGTGATGGCAAATCTATTCAGTTTCTATAAAAGAAGATAAAACACAGTCTATTTTTAGGTAAAGCAACTACCCTACTACTCATGCTTCTATACTACAAAACACCAGTTGTTCATTTTTACAGGTTTAAAATGTTTCTTCATAGTTAGTGATCTATGAAATTTGATATCTAAAAGAAGAAAATGTTGCATGACTAAGATTTTGAAATTCAAATTCACTGCAACTTACAAGCATCTTTATACATTAAAAAAAAACTTCCCTGGTGACTGGCTTGAATGCTATAGAAATGCTCGTAAAATAGACAATATTTTATGTTCTGAATATCTTAATGTTCTTGACCATGTCTAACAGACTGCACATACATACCTCAGTGTATAGCTGATCATACAGCAGCACAGTGCATCATCTGTATTTAAAGAGTATTGTACACCAGGGAAATGGAACCCCCAATTATATTAATATATACCCTGAAGAATATTAATTTAATTCGCAGTCATTAAAATCAGTAGAATAGTAATAGGGTAACAAATTATACAGGGGAAATTATTTCAAGTAAAGTCTCAGAAAAGACAAAACAACACTTTAAATATTAGTTTTCTGATATGCCAATGTGACTTTTTAATATATATTATGTATTGGTGTAGCTTGTGCTTATGCTAAACTTTGCTTACATGTGATATGAAAATAATAAAGAAATGGACTGTCCTTTTTCTCTTTTGTCTATTTTTGCTAAATGAGTAATATGGTTTTAAAGCTAAAGTGTTCATTTTCATTCAATTAAAAGAAAATATGTTGTTAATATATACACTACCGGTCAAAATGTTTAGAACACCTACATTTCTCCAGTTTGTATTGAAATTTACGCAGTTTAATGTCTCAATGTACTCAATTAAAGCATAGAACAAATAAACAATTGGAGATAAAAATTTATAATGGAATTGTTTTGTTTCATCAAAGTAGCCACCTTTTGCAGATATAACAGCAGAACACACTCGTGGCATTCTTTCTACAATGGAAATCAAATATTGTTCGGAAAGTTCTTCCCAACACTATTGTAGAAGTTCCCACAAAGTTCCCACAACTTGTAGGTTGCTTTGCTTTCATCCTTCTGTCCAGTTCATCCCAAACCAGCTCGATGGGGTTTAAGTCTGGAGACTGTGCTGGCCATTCCATCATTTGAAGCCTACCATCTTGTTCTTTTCTTCTAAGGTAGTTCTGACATAGCCTGGAGGTATGTTTTGGGTCATTATCTTGCTGTATAACAGAGGGTATTTCATGGCGCTGCAAAATGCTGTGGTAGCTGTTTTGGTTCAGGGTGGCACTCACTATGTGCAAGTCGACGACTCTGGATCCAGCTAAAGAGCCCCAGACCATCAAGCTTCCTCCTCCATGTTTGACAGTTGGTGTCACACACTGAGGAACCATCCTTTCGCCTACTCGCCAGCATACAAAAACCTTCTTCCAGTCTTCAGTAGTCCACTGGCGGTGCTTCATGGCCCAGGCAAGCCTCTTTTTCTTATTTTGCCATCTTAGCAATGGCCTTCTTACTGTCACTCGACCTGTCAAACCTGCAGCTCGAAGTCTTCTCTTCACAGTTGAAACTAAGACTTGCTTACTTCGACCAGTGTTCAGCTGTGCTTGAAGCTGTTGTCCTGTGTATCATGCAAGCTGTTGACTCTCAGAAACTTGTCTTCTGATTCTGTTGTGGCTTTGACCGCCAGACCTCTTCCTGTCAGAGTTTCCTCCAGTTTCTAAGTGCCTTTTGATGGTGTAGGAAACTGTACTCACTGACACCTTGGCTTTCTTTGCAATTTATTTAAAGGAAAGACCATTATAAAGGTTATAATGGTCTGTCTGTCTTCCTTTGTTAATTGCCTTTTTCTCTCCATTATGATAGCAATATACTACTTCCAAATAATCCTTAAGAGGGTGTAGTAACAGTCTGTTCTAGCACTGCTTTTATACAGACAGAGGGTTTGTAAGTAATCATCAAAAGTTGGGACACCTGTAGGAATTGTTAGCTTCAACTTTCAAGGCTTAATTTACTTCCATTGCTGCAGATCAGCTGTAAGTTTAAAACCCATTACTTGTTCCCTGATAAAGGCTTTTTTTATATAACTCTGAAATGTACATTATTTTTCAGTTTTTGGTAACCTAAACGTTTTTGTAACCTCTGGTAGTTTACCACTTACCTTTGTATCATTTCAAGGTATTCACTGGAATTGAACTGCTTAAACTTCAGTAAAAACTGGAAAAATGGGGGTGTACTAAAACTTTTGACTTTTAAAGGTAGTATCGGGGGCGGACAAATCACGTCTATATGTGGTAGTCCAGTGGGCTAGCAAAAGGTAAACTATGGTAGCCCACCACAGATTTTGGTAACCCACATTTTTCATTTCCATTTAATGTTCCAATAAATAAATTGTAGATTTCAAGGTGGTAAAAGGTTCAGAACAGAAAAACACAAACACTCCAAAGTACATAAACTATAAACGATTTTTGTTTTGTTGAAACATTCTACATTTAAAATGTCATATAAACTTGACAACAACATACCCCTGACAGAAAAATTATAAATCAAATGAAAGTAATATGTTATGCATAGATAAAAAGGCCTGTGTATTGCTTGGTCTGCCCTACATACATTTTGTTAAACTAAAATACAAGCTTTTTCAAAACAAATTATACTGTTTTGTAAGTTTCATTGCAAAATAAAATAAGTGCTTTAAATCTTTATTTTCAATTAGACAGAGGTCTATCCAAGGTTCATCATCAAATTGCATAGGCTTGGCATAGGCATAGTCAGTGTCATTGACAAATTTGTTGCGAATGAGAGTCGGGGGGAGTGGCAAGAACAAGGGCACATTTCTTTCAATGTTCACTCATTTGTTTTGCCAACCAATTGAATATGGAAACTCTGGGTCCATGTATTTTCAAAAAGTAGCCAACGTCATTTCAACAACACCATAACACCAAACATCTGTGAATGTTAGAACAGTAGACCTAGTAGTAGATCATAAAGTAATTAAATTTGGCATAGTTTTATTTCTGATGCATTGGACTCACGTCAGTGTTAATAAGTTAAGGACTCAGATAAATGCTCTCCTTCTCAATGTCAGCACTCATCCCTACATAGACTACTTACTGTTACCCTACAGTTAATAAAATACATCACGTTACTGCAAACGTTCCCTTTCCACCCCCAGAATACAAAGACTGCAAGTGATCTTCAAAAACACATACAATGGTCGAGTTTACCTGTGTTTTGACATAACTGGAGACAATGTGCTCGAGTCACAGATGAGATGCCCCTCTCCCTCTCGGGGTTTACATGGTTTAAGTTTATTGCAGTCGGGACAAGCTGCTGTTTCCCAGACGTCATGCAGATTCATAGCGAATGAGTGAATTAATATGTAAATGATCTCTACGTACAGCCTCGCGCTGTGGCAGGGACATCAGAACAGGTTTACATGCTCGACAACAATACTGGAGACACTGGCTGTATTCAAAACCGCATCATACACATACTACATACAAGCATTTCAACATTACTGAAGTGTTGTTATGTAGTGCGTGTAGTTTGCAATTTCGAATACAGCCACTGGCATAATCAAATCCATAGTCGTCATGTGACAGCTTGTTCAAATTAAATAGTTTTTCACGTCACTGATGGAGCAGCAAGCCATGAATATAAATGTTTTATTAGGATTACAACACGATGTACACTACTGAACAGCGCACAACAATACAGAACGCATAATGATTAATTAACCTGAAATACACCATTGCAAACCACGAAACGTCCTTTCGCAACTTACTTACTTTACCTTGAAACCTACAAATATTATATATATATATATATATATATATATATATATATATATATATATATATATATATATATATATGATTATGTCCATAGCATTTGCATGTTTTACCCCATGGTTTTGTCATTGTTAGACATTTACTGGAGTATTGTGGATTGACCAATTTTTTTGGCCACAAAACTGATTCTCCTGATTTTAAGTTAGTTTGTAATAAATTTGCCTTACCTTTACTTTATGTTATTTATTTTATGCAGTTTTAACGTTTCAGTTGGATCTTCTGCAATGTAGACAACTACACAAACACCATCCTGCAAGCCAAACCTATTGGAATAACCAATCACAGCTCTGTGTTCAGTATAAAGCCCTCCCCCATAGGCCTAAGAGCCAATCACAACTCACATTCAACACAGAACTTGCCCCCATGTGTTGCGTCAATCAAGACCAGAAATGTATAAACAATATTGTTTCATAGTTGTGGGAGTCCCGCGGGCTTTGGGACGTTACAGTTTGGTAGTCCAGTCCCAATTTTTGGTAGTCCCGGCATCCTTGAGTGTGTGTGTATATGTATATATATATATATATATATATAAATTAGGGGTGTAACGTATGAGCCGAGCAGGCACTCGACGGCATTTCCACGTTGTTTCGTGGTTGAAATCTAGTTGCGACGTGGATCAACAAGAATACAACTGCTCAAACAAATGTATTTCCCCAGACAGTACATTTTTCATGGGTATATTTTGAGTGACACAGTAAAAAATGCGCAAAATTCCCCTTAATAAATAAAACATATATATATATATATATATATATATATATATATATATATATATATATATATATATATATATATATATACAGCAGACATATATATCTGTTAATATACATACATAAATACACATATATCTTTATGTATGTGTGTGTGTGTATATATATATATATATAATGGTACTCTATGACAAACCGCCTAGCTGACGAATCAGAGTCGGAAAGGGTCAAGTAATCAGCCAATTAGATGAAAGCGGGAAAGACTAAACTTGAACAGCTTGGGAAGAACCTCTATTTTAACTGCACTGGCTGTACACTCCAAAAAACGTAGGGTTATTTATTTAACCCAATAGCTGGGTTAAACATATTGGGTCGTTGTGTTGGGTTATTCCTATCGTTTTCTGGGTTGTTTCTATAATAAGGCACCCAGTTGGGTTAAAACTGGTCTTGCAAGGACATTTTAAATTTCAACGGTCGACCAGTGCCACCGCCAACAGATGAAACAGAGGTAAGTTAATAATATTACGTTATATTTTAACGCATTTCATTTTCTTTAGCAACATAGAATAATAGCTGATTAATTAAATAATTAAATTTACCCTTCCGAGTAATTTTGGGTCTGCTATTGCTGTTCACTTGGCTACCGACACCAATACTTGCTATAAAGCCAGCCTATTTGAAACTGTAGCATAGAAACTATTAATTGGGATGCTCCCCTCACTTTCTGTGTTCATCCCGACCATTTGGAAATCATACATAATATTTCATATTACGGACGTAGCTGTGTTTGTTACTTTAGTCACTTTCACTGGTTACACGTGATGTTCATGTTTATTGTGAGAACAAAAAAGGGAATTGACATTGGTTACTTGTTCATGCAGTAAGTTAAATACTGCATGTAAACTGTTGTGTGAACGGGACAGTTTGTCACACCTGTTATTAAATATGGTTGTCAATCCCAAACACTGACCGTGTGAACGTAGCCAATAAGGTCAACTAGTTAAATATATTACAGATCAAACAACTTTTTGGGGTAAACTATCCCTTTAACTTAATTATGTTGGTGCTGGAACCCATATTGTGTTTGTTCTGAATAGTTCAGCTTCTTCTTTGATACCCCTGGCTTAAGTTGTTGTGATATTAATCACTCTGGTGCTCTGTGATTCATGCAGATTCACATGTGAGTGAGGCAATAATAATAGTACCAATAATACTAGGATGGTTAAAGCAACATTTTATAACCTTGCTACCCAATGCATTGGGTTAAAATGACTCAACAATGGGTCGGTGCTATATCAACCCACCATTGGGCTATGTGTTGGGTCATTTTTAACCCAACTGATTTTAGTGAGTATGGAGTAAGGATTTCTCATGTAAGAGTGTATATATATATATATATATATATATATATATATATATATATATATATATATATATATATATATATATGTGTAGGCTATTGAAAGGGTCTTTGCTGCTTAAATGTTTAACTGCTATATACTGTAGAAAATGATGAAGGTATATAATTAGAATTTAACCACATTCCTCTAAAGGAAAAATATTTGTGAGTTTTGTTAATTTAAATAAGTCATTAAAGGCTAGTTTTACTAGCAAAATATTTCAGTGCAGGATAACAAAATTGTGTTGTGTGTGCATTAATCAAATGTATTATCAAAATAGTAACTACAATTAAAATATTTTATCAGTGACCGTTGATGAAATTTGAAAAATGTCGGTGCATATTTTGTTTGTTTTTGTTTTTTACTTCAACTTTAATTCAACTGGAGACCTGTATAAAATTGGAAAAAATGTAGGTGTGTATAAAAGTGCTTTTTTATAGCATTTTTAAAATCTGTTTTTCAGGTTTAATATACAGTGTAGAAATTCTACACAAATAATGTGATAATAGTACTATGACACATTTTGTGTTATTTTCTACACAATATGTGCAGGGTACATGAAAATAAAGTAATTTCAGCCAACAAAAAAACGATGTTTGGAGTTGTACAATGTTTTTTCCTCTACTGTTTTTGTATAGTTAACACAAAGAAAGTGTATTTTAGTTGTTTTCTTATATTCTCCCCTGTAGCATTATGTTGGGTGTATTTTGATAAGAGCATTTTAGCTCTGAGCTGAAGCACTGATCTAAAGAAGACCTCTCCCCCCCAAAGTTATCAGATTTCCTTAACTCATCAGCTGGGAACTGGTTTACATCAAAAGTCTGGGAGGATGGCACCGAGAATAGGCCAAAAAACTCTTTGAAATGGACGAGAGCCGAAATCCAAACACAGAGCTATGAACCCGGGCCAACCGGCATTTCCAAAAGATGGCATGGATTGACATCAGTCATAAATCAAGTCCCCCTCCAATAGGACACTGGGGGGGAAACCGAAATCCAATCTCAAAAACTCAAGAACCAATCACCTATTGATCTGACGGATGTATAAAGAACAGCGCATGGTCTCTCTCACTCTCTCTCTCTCACCTGAACCAGTAACTCGCTGCCACAGCTCAACCTGTAGCTCTGTTGCCCAAACCGGAACCAGAAACCAACCAAGTCTTTGCCGGCAACAGAAGAGTTAAACTGGGAGAAGGAGATTGAGCCGTACGAATCATTATTTAAAGGACTTTATTAAATAAAGAACTTTACAGACTGCGCATGCCCGCCTGTGCCCACCTGATCAGTGGAGTTTTACAGCTGGACAATTGACTAAGTCGACTGTATACGAAAGTGTCAGTCATTTAAATAGCTATTTGAGTTTTAAGAAACTTGACCCTTGGAACGAACAGGGCCCTGCTTTCCTCAAAGACTTTGTCTTCAAGTAACTACGGTGGAAACCCGCTTACAAAGAAATTTTGTGCACAACCTTGGAGCCTTCAAACCAGTTGAAAATCTGTTTGGAAAAGACTCTACATTTGCGAAACCCCAACTTCCAGGTGCATCGACTGAGTGGAAGTTCTTGGACAAAGCCGAACTGGACTGCCTTTGTTCCAAACCACACGGACCTCGTGCCGTGTGCTGTTATCTGAGCCCGAAGCCAGAGAGGCCTCTCTGCGACGAAGTTCAGATAAGTTTAACAGTTTGGAGTTTGTGATTCATGACATTTGAGAAATCAATTAGAAATGTTAATCTGTGATTTTCTTAAATATAAATGTGTGTTGCATTAAACTGTTTTGTTGATAATTTTAGAAATAAAATCTGTCAACGCCGAGAAATATCTTCTCATTCCTGTTTAACTGTTTAGTCTGAAATTGACACAAGTTAATAGACACCAGATTATAGGTGGCCCTGCCTATCCTTAATCATTGGATAATAATCAGTTAAGGGAAATTGTGGTAACAAGTAATGATAGGATCTTTCTCGGCACCTAAACGTAAAATGAGACTGATATATATATATATAACAAGAAGTTACCTGACATAAATACTAACCTGCGTAGTTATTTAATGTCCGACTAACAATACTAATGAGAGACTCACCTTCGTCTTACTAACCGGTATTGTAGTCAATGTGTTTATAACCTTTTTTGTTTAACGATTTGTGTGTTATCATATGCGATCCCATGGTCTTTGATTTGGTCACGGAAGTGATTTGTCTCTGATTTCTTGATCTAGAGTTGAATTTTAATAAGTTTTTCCCTTTTGTATAATTAGTGTAGTGCTACATTTAGTCTTTGTTTTTGAATAAATTTGACAATTTATATCCTTGGAATTGGTGTCTGCGTCCAATTATTACAGAAATTGAGTTCTACAAGATTCCAGGATTCGTGATAAGGTGATACTATAAATTCACTTCTTTAATTGAAATGTATAAGTGTACCTTACGCTACACCCCCCAGATTTACTCTCTGTCATCACTCACTCTCTCTTTCTGTTGTTGTTTGCATTTGCTGATTAAATTGATGTTGAAGGAATGTTGACAATTCGACATTGATTCCATTTGCAAATCCAACCAATTTGCAACTAAATTTCAATACATTAGATTACATTATAAACAACATTGTTTCAACGTCATATTTCAACGTTGAATATACATTGAAAATTGATTGGATTTGCAAATGGAATCGACGTTGAATTTTCAACGGTGAATCAACGTAGATGATTCAACGTCGAATCCATTTGCAAATACAACCAATTTTCAATGACATTTCAACGTTGCCTATCTAACCTGGAATCAACATAGATTATTTGAAGTTGATCCAACGTTGAAAATTCCACATCGATTCCATTTGCAAATCCAATCCATTTTCAATGTATATTCAACGTTGAAATATGACGTTGAAACAACATTGTTTCTAATGTATTTTGCCTGCTGGGAGATTTTCATGGTATGATAACCGTCATAAAAAATATCACGGTATTATGTTATCACGGTATTATGGTGTATTGCTAATATTATTAGAAATTAATGTTGTAATGCATTAAATATGCAATTAGGTCTAAAAATTTTAATAATAGGCTGGTCAGTCCGAATTCCGCGTTTGTCAAATTCCCATTTATTTGTGGAGCAACTTAATTGAATAGAAGTACTCCGCTGCTTGTGCAATGTTGAAGCCATCCAACCCCTTTGCACAACTTGCTATTCTCATCAACCTTGTCACCTTTTCCTTAGTGAGGTGGCTCTCCTCAGGGCTGTGTTTATGCTGTTCTGGAGCGAGAATCCACGCTCTGCAGGCACACTGGACACAGGGATTGTGCTGCAGTCTTTCCCAGCTTTGCCCAGTCGGGATAGGTTCCCCTAATTCCCTGATGACCATTTCAGGGCTGCCACCTGGACCCGCAATCCTGGGACACTGAGGCAGGACGGGGTTCGAAATTAGCTGCTAAATTTAAATCAATGAACGTGTTAATTATCCCTACATGTTCGCTAAAATTAATCAGGTTTCTAAATGACTGACTGTGCAACATATCATTGTGATGATCAGTTCAACATCCCACCTCCGAACCGCTGAGCAACGTTACTGATTGGGAGAGTAATTGCAGGTTATGGCAATTGTTAATACATTTTAACAAACAGAAACTAAACTACCTTAATGTATTACTGTCTGCATATTAACAAATGAAATGTTATTATGATTAATAATAATGAAATCCATAAAAAGTATATTGTAAATATATTATATACATTACTAGTAGTAGTATACTGTAGAAGCCGTGTTGGAAATAATTGGAAAAGTTGTTGAGATAAAGCAAATAGAACTTCAATAACAAGCTAGTTTGGAAGCACCACGTCAGGGAATTCCTTCAGTGAGAACTTAGTGTTTACAAACATGAGTGCAGCTTTATTGGAAGATGGCCTAGAATGTTGTGGCCGTTCACCCAATCAGAAGGTACAAGTGCAAGTCTGTTTATCTGTCTTCCCATTGAGAGGTGTTGGATCCAAAAACCAGATGTCTGGCTTTGATGTGCACCAGGAAGATTCGATCCCACGGTTGTCATTTAACAACTGTCAATCAATCATTAACAAAAACAGTGCCAGCCTATCTGGAGAAACGATTAAGTCCACAAACAGATTTTCAACAAACAGCTGTAGGCTATTTCGGCACTGTGTGATATTTTATTACTAACAGGAATTTCTAACAAATGAACTTTGTTGACCTTTTGCTTAGCCTGATAAAGCTAATTTGCTCAGTCTGTATACAAGTTATTTCTAAATCTAGTATTAATATAAAACATTATATAATTATCACAAAACACTTTCTTCAACTTTCCTGTACAGAGTCTTCAATACCATTATTTGCCATGCATGATAATTAAGCACTATTATTTATTTGAGCGAAGGTGCAGGAGCTAATTATCAGTTTAATTTCTATCATTTAAGGAGTCTGTCTCAAAAGTGTGCCATGATTACAACAGCGCTCCACTGCATATTAATAAAATAAAATAAAATAAAAAGTGTATATGTCATCCAGCTCTGCTGTATCTGATGTTGTGGACTGTGGGGGTGAACTGTCGTCCACATCAGCACTTTCACACGAAACAACCGACCCAGTAACATCACTTTCACTGTCATCTGCCATTGAGCTCCAGTGGTTTAAATCAGTGAAATACCTGGTCTGACATCACACACTCTCGTTCTTCTGGGTCAGAGTTTATTTTTTTAAATCAGTCTAACAAAAAAAATGTTTTTTTTCCATTTTATAAGCAACTGATGTTAATGAAACATTCAGGGCATATTTTGAAAGTATAGGTAGGTACAACTTTAATGCAATACCCTGAATGAGAAAATGGCAACAGTAAGAGAAATGTCTGTTTTTACAACCAAGGTGCACCATGAAACCGTTACATCCCTAATATATACAGTGAGGGAAAAAAAGTATTTGATCCCCTGCTGATTGTGAACGTTTGCCCACTGACAAAGAAATGATCAGTCTATAATTTTAATGGTAGGTGTATTTTAACAGTGAGAGACAGAATAACAACAACAACAAACAAAAAACAACAAACAACAAAAAAATCCAGAAAAACGCATTTCAAAAAAGTTATAAATTGATGTTAATGAGGGAAATAAGTATTTGACCCCTTCGACTTAGTACTTGGTGGCAAAACCCTTATGGCAATCACAGAGGTCAGACGTTTCTTGTAGTTGGCCACCAGATTTACACACATCTCAGGAGGGATTTTGTCCTACTCCTCTTTGCAGATCCTCTCCAAGTCATTAAGGTTTCGAGGCTGACGTTTGGCAACTCGTACCTTCAGCTCCCTCCACAGATTTTCTATGGGATTAAGGTCTGGAAACTGGCTAGGCCACTCCAGGACCTTAATGTGCTTCTTCTTGAGCCACTCCTTTGTTGCCTTGGCTGTGTGTTTTGGGTCATTGTCATGCTGGAATACCCATCCACGACCCATTTTCAATGCCCTGGCTGAGGGAAGGAGGTTCTCACCCAAGATTTGACGGTACATGGCCCCGTCCATCGTCCCTTTGATGCGGTGCAGTTGTCCTGTCCCCTTAGCAGAAAAACACCTCCAAAGCATAATGTTTCCACCTCCATGTTTGACGGTGGGGGTGGTGTTCTTGGGGTCATTCCTCCTCCTCCAAACACGGCGAGTTGAGTTGATGCCAAAGAGCTCGATTTTGGTCTCATCTGACCACAACACTTTCACCCAGTTCTCCTCTGAATCATTCAGATGTTCACTGGCAAACTTCAGACGGGCCTGTACATGTGCTTTCTTGAGCAGTGGGACCTTGCGGGCGCTGCAGGATTTCAGTCCTTCACGGCGTAGTGTGTTACCAATTGTTTTTTTGGTGACATAGGTCCAGCTGCCTTGAGATCATTAACAAGATCCTCCCGTGTAGTTCTGGGCTGATTCCTCACCGTTCTCATGATCATTGAAACTCCACGAGGTGAGATCTTGTATGGAGCCCCAGACCGAGGGAGACTGACAGTTATTTTGTGTTTCTTCCATTTGCGAATAATCGCACCAACTGTTGTCACCTTCTCACCAAGCTGCTTGGCGATGGTCTTGTAGCCCATTCCAGCCTTGTGTAGGTCTACAATCTTGTCCCTGACATCCTTGGACAGCTCTTTGGTCTTGGCCATGGTGGAGAGTTTGGAATCTGATTGTTTGATTGCTTCTGTGGACAGGTGTCTTTTATACAGGTAACGAGCTGAGATTAGGAGCACTCCCTTTAAGAGAGTGCTCCTAATCTCAGCTCGTTACCTGTATAAAAGACACCTGGGAGCCAGAAATCTTGCTGATTGATAGGGGAACAAATACTTATTTCCCTCATTAACATGCAAATCAATTTATAACTTTTTTGAAATGCGTTTTTCTGGATTTCTTTGTTGTTATTCTGTCTCTCACTGTTAAAATACACCTACCATTAAAATTATAGACTGATCATTTATTTGTCAGTGGGCAAATGTACAAAATCAGCAGGGGATCAAATACTTTTTTCCCCCACTGTATGTACATGTATATAGGTGCTAGGGGGATAGCATGACATCCATGCACTTGGAGAAAGTGTGTTGGGCTAGCGACATGCCGAAGGGGTGAACAGCAAACTCATATGCTCGGCCTTCAAAGGTGAAGCGGAGTAAATTACTGTGCGCCTGTGCAATGGGGATGTGAAAGTAAGTGTCTTTCAGATCCACTGTGATGAACCAGTCACCGGACTTGATGGTCTGTGACATGCACAGGGTGAGCATCTTGAAGTGCAACACCTTGAGGTGGCGCTTCAGGCGCCTCAGATCCAAGATGGATAGAATCACTTGTGCTGCCCCAGAGAGGGCATTTCGTGGAATGCTCATTTCTCCAAGAGAGATTTCAGTCTGAACTGGAACGGGTCCCTCACGCCAACACCGGGTCTGAAACTGTAGGGAGTACCTAACTCTTATAGTTTGGAGCTCCTATAGTCCTGGGTGCAGAGTTGCTGGGGTGTGTATGGGTGTGCAAGATGCTTCTGGAACGCCGAAGAGCCACAGCGCAGGAGGGGGAGGGGGCGGAGGTTCCGCAAGCTGTACTCCTGGCACATGCTGTGCCGGACTGCCGGGGGTCAGGCCAGCAAGCCCTGCCTGCCGGAAATGCAATGGCAGAGATCGGCTAGGGGCCAGGCTACTGCCTGGCAGCCAAGGTCAGGGGGCCTCCCTGTCCATCTCAGGTGCCCACCTTGCCTCTGACAGCTAGACCTGGTGGCGTGCCACCACAATGGCTGCCAAGGAGCGCCCAGTTGCCCTTCAGCTGTAACGCATCACAGTGACCAGCAGGTCGGCTGCTGCCGCTATCTAAGTGGATTTGTCTAGGGCCTCAGCCAGCTGGGCCAGGTAGAGGGCCAGCAAGCTCTCTGTATTAAGACACTGCCTGTTGGGGCAGGCCGGGTCATGAAACTCCACAGACAGCGTGGGGGAAGTCCACCAGGCCCACTTCAGCCTGGGTTCTGGTGTAGGCCTCTCCCGCCAGAGCCTATGCGGGGGCCATCGCCGGGTGGTCCCAGGTGGCTCTCAATTCGTCCAGGAGGTCCGGTAGCAGTGGGAGCTGCAGTGTGGGCTGGTGACCCCATATTAACTGTATAATGTTTTATATTAATATTAGCATGTATACAGACCGAGCAAATTAGATTTCTCAGGCTAGCAAAAGTCAACATTAGAAATTCCCCTCTATGATAAAATGTACATTTTGTTGTTCAGAGAGAATCAACTGAGGTTGGGGAGCCCCATGTCAGGGGCTTCCATGCCGGGCATGTTAAGTAAATATATTATTCTCTGTATTCTCTGTAGTCTGCTTAATTAAAAAGGGTTCAACAGCTGGGGTCAGAGGGCCAGAGGATATGAAAACAGTCCACGGCCTTCTGGATCATTTCTGCTCCATGAGCTCCGCCTCCGATTCCAAGCCCGCTTGCATGCTGAGTGATAGGTGGTCCTCCTCCCAGGCCGCCTGTCTGCTGCCATCGTCCAGAGACAGAGCAGGGAAGCTCCCCTCAGACTACAGTGGTGCAGTGTGGGTCGGCAGTGGAGTCTCATGACGTGAGGCGGGCTAAGCCGGGGCTGTTGCTCGGGCTGCCTGCGCAGACAGGATGGCTCAAATCTGGTCCATCATACTGTTCAGAACTAGGATGGTCGAATTTCACTGCCTGTCTGTGGAACTGGACCTCCTGCACCAATGCCTCAGTGGGGAGGGAGCCAATGATGGTGAGGAAGAGGAGGAGGGGACCCAGGGAGAATGGTGTTAATAAACTAACTAAAAATACACACAGAGACAGACAAAATGTGGTGAATCAGTGGGTTAACAGCACTATTTGTGCAGCCGGCCAACTGAAAATGCAGGTTTGTGTTGGAAACAAACACACGTGTCAATGGTAAAAAAGGTGAAGAGTTCCTGTGTGCACGTCACCTTTAATGCAAACAGGAATTACGAAGGGACCTGTTTGAGTGACTGAGACAGGGGCCAATGGCAACTTTGATAGAGAGATGTTTTGATTGGGTTCCAACGGCCCCTTGGGCAGTGCTTCCGACTTGAAAGATAATATAACGTATGTGGAAACGTTTTGAGAATTTGTACCACAAAATGCGTGCAAAAGGGCCATTATTCCATTATAAGGGCCACAAATATGTGGGACCCAGTGTTTCCCACAGGATTTTGGGAAACTGGTGGGGGACTCTGCATCCACTAGGGGGGTCCAGGGACATGCCCCCCTCCCCATGAGAAAATGTGGTACATTTTAACAGTTAAATGTATCAACCTTGTGCACTTTAAGAGAAGAAGAGGCTAGATCTGTGAAGAATGTTGTGCTTTTGTAAACAATCCAATCATAAACCCATGCAGTTGTATCAACTTACATTTGAGCCATCAAAGAAAAGAAAAGTAAAAGATACGGGGCTTCCCATCCCACATTTGCACATTTATTTAGCTGTAATGAAGATTGTGTATTAAGTTTTAAAAATATATGCTTGATTTCTACATAGTATTTTGTCTCACAGCCACAGCTCACCTCCCGCAGCAACTTTTGGAGCTGCATTGCGCTACACCAATTCTGCACACATTTCTGCATGTGGGGCTTAGTGACATCATGCAGAAACAATCCAAGAACTCACATCTCCGAATGTCGGTGCAGAACTGCGCAGAACTGCTCTTCATGTACACAAATGTGCATCTTTGAATTTCTGTGCAGAACTGCACTTCATGAACGCAACCACTTCACTCTTTCTGTGCAGCTCATATTACACAGAGTCTGCGCTGTTAACATGCCAATAGCCCTACATCACAATTGTCAGTGTTCTTCTTAAAGAGACAGATGCCTATTAGATGAAATCGTCAGTTGCATAATAAAAAAGTATGTTTTTTTTTTTTTTAATGCTAATATAGTACTGTTTTCAAAACTCTAGTACTGCGGTATGTTTTCAGTATACTGTGCAACAGTAATGTCTGTGTGTGGGGGGGGTGGGGAAAATAAGCTGAATTATTTTAATGATTATTATCATAATTATTATTATTATATAGGACATTTTTAATTATTATTAAAATCAAACGCACAACTCTACCCACAGACCGTAACCAAAATACTATTTTGATTAAATAAAGAACAAGAATCAAATGTACCACTCACACTGTGATTTCCATTAACTAACTTCTGTCGAGTGTTTGAAGGTCACATCTGGAGCAGCTTTTCAATGAGACTTTCGCTTTTTAAAATAGAACAAATAAACAAGCATGGAGTACACAGAATAAAGTCCCAGTATACACAATTAATTAAAACTTGGATATGGAAAGAGGATTCCAAGTTTAATTCAATAAACATGAATTGGTGCATATGTGTCATTCCACATTCTCCATAGTTAAATTTTTCTGTAAGACTGGAAGCACTCACAGACACTTTATAGAAGTTTCACAATTAATTCACAAATATAGAGAGATATAACAAATACAGACAATCTGAAAAGACCCATTGTGGAGATCAAGAACTTCATACAGCTGAGTTAACAATCAACAAATTAATCCAGCTTCATAATAAACATATCGCAATGTCTTTATGGGCTACGTAATTGCAGCGGCTGTAGAGCAGTAAAGAAAGAGTGTCCACAGACTACTGGCACATCTACCTGCAGAAACAACAACTAAGTACAAAGTCAAAAGGGCTTCTAAAACTCTTCAGTGGCTTACATAGTACACTTAGAATAGCCAGCAACCCCAAGAAGAGATGGGCAAGTGAAACGTTCTTGCAGCATCTTTAGCTTCCAAAACTAGTGAGAAATCAAACCACACTGGGATCAGGGTACGCAAGCTGCTCACAGTTCTTATTCAGTCCTAACATCAGTCTTAAATTAAAAAAACAGGCAGATTCAAAATGTGGGGAACTTGACCGAGACAGTGGAAATAGTGGTTTCTTTTGACTGAGAGTCTTGTGCAAACTTGTCACAGCGAAGCTTCCGGTTCACCCTCTTGTTGGACACGATCACAACTACTGGGCAGACGGTGGCATAGAGAGTGGAGAAGAAAACACGCACGTCATTCATGACCACTGGCACTTTCCCAATAGTAACAGTGTACGCCCAAATCAGGTTGTCAATCCCAAAAAATATAACATACACGGTGATCAGGGTGACCACAGTCTTAGCCGCCCGATTCTCGGCCGATGAGCCCTGACTCTGGACAGAGCTGCGGATTCCTTTTGCTCTCTTACAGTGCTGGTAGAGAATGAGCAGGATGTAGAGGCTGGAGAGCACCATGAGAAGGATGAAACACGTGTCCCGGGTGAGGGACATAACTCCAATGGCGAAGTAGGACTCCTCACTAGGAAACTCAACCAGGCAGTAGCCCAGGTTGAGTGTGAGTGCACTGAACGTGATGTTATGGATCTGGCTGGTGTAGAGGATGCTGGAGTAGGAAGTACCCCCATCTAGAAGCCAGAAGAGGAGGCTGAGGGGCAGCAGGCAGCGCGAGAGCCAAGGCTTCAGGCTGTACAGACGGGAGGAGGAGGGGGTGATGGTGACGCCCTGGTAGGCGCTCAGCAGGAAGGTAAGGGGGATGGACATGGCACGGGTTGTGCGGTAGGTGAACATGAGGAATTTGCATGTGGCCGTGTTGTAGGAGCCTCTGTAGTCCAACGCAGAGAGGCTCTGAGGGATGCCCCGGCTCAGGATCAGTACCAGGTTGACGAAAACCAGCTGGGAGACGATGATGTCGGCAGGCAGGAGCCGGCGCTCAGCTCGGGCGATGTGGACAAACACCAGCAGTACGGCGAGGTTGGCCGGGATACCAATCACATTCTGGGCCAGTGTGGTGATCGCCTTTAGTAGGTCCCGTAGATCCATCGTGAACTCTCAGATCCCTGTAGTACCCCTCTCTCTGTACAGTCCTTACCAGCCTCCTATTGAAGGGCTTATTTAAATATGAAAAGGACTTCCATCTCAGGGTATAGACATAACTTTGTACGAGACTGAAATCAATCCTTGAAACATTGAAATGAAATGCTAGCAAATGTATTTTCTATAAAAGACCAAAAGACACAGTCTATTTCAAGTAAAGCAACCAACTCCTTACTCATGCTTCTATACTAAAAAAAACAAGTTTTGTACAGGTTTACAGATCATTTTTACAGGTTTATAATGTTTCTTCTAGTGATCTATGATATTTGACATCTAAAGAAGAAAACAACTTTTGCATGAGATCACATATTTTTTAGATTCAAATTCACTCCAACTTACATAGATCTTTATTCATTTTTAAAAACGTCTCTGATCACTGGCTTGAATACTTTAGAAATGCTTGTAAAATAGACAATGTTTTATGTTCTTAATATCTTAATGTTCTTGACCATGTATAACAGACTGCACATACATACCTCAGTGTATAGCTGATCATACAGCAGCACAGCTCAGCATCTGTATTTAAAGATGATTGTACACCAGGGAAATGGACCCCCCAATTTTATTAATATATACCCTGAAGAATATTAATTTAATTTGCATGTCATTAAAATCAGTAGAATAGTAATAGGGTAACAAATCGTACAGGGGACACTAAAGATACATTTCAGAAAAGACAAGTGTGACTTAATATATATATATATATATATATATATTATTGGTGTAGTTTTTGCTTATGCTAAACTATGCTTACATGTGATATAACTAATAATAAATAAATGGGCATTTTAAAAATAAATGAAAAACAGAAGCATCTGTTTTTGCTAAATGGGTAACATGGTTTTAAAGCTAAAGTGTTAATTTACATTCAATTAAAAGAAAATGTGTTGTTATAGATATATATTAAAACAACTACTAAAAGCCAATGAATGCATGCCATTTGTGACATGAGCTGAGATCAAATGAAGCCAGTGGTGACAGATGTGTAGGCAAGTGAAACCAACAAGATGGCACATCCCCTGGTAAACCATTACAGACCCAGAAAAATCATCAAGACTCTCCCGCTGCTCCTAATTAAAACCAGGAGTAATTAGAACCATTTAATTACCTTTGGTTCCCTGAGCTTAAATCTTTAAATCTTTAAACCCATTTCCACCTGGTTTGATCTTCTTAGAAGCGCAAGTTCTTAATAAGGAATACAGGTGTGTGACACCTATCAAATGAAAATAGACAAACTGTACTATAATATTCTGCATAGTTGATCATGTTTAGACAAACTATATTGCACACAAAAAACAGAAATGCATTTTTTGAAATTTACATCTTTTACCTTTTCCTCCATTAAAATCTATGGGATATTTTGAGATGAAAATGTTATGTTGCAATACAACTCAAATTGAAACTTGTAGAAGTTGTTGGGTGACAATGGCATACGAAATTAAGGAATAATGTGCATTTGAAAGAACCTAGACTATGTGGAAATGTATTGAGGATTTGTACAACAAAATGTGTGCAGAAGGGCCATTATTTCATTATTACGGCCACAAGCATGCAGGACCAAACAAATGAAAGCATACAAAATAGAGAATACATTTCTGAATTGTTGATCATGATTAGACACTATATTACAACACTACACCCTCTTTAACATAATTAATAACAATTTTGAATTATGAAAGTTATGATTATGAAAAATAAAAGTTTTTTTTTTTCAATAAAGTACTAGAAAAAGTGCAACTTATAAAACAAACTCTGTGACAAAATGTAGGAGTTATGATCATTTATTAAAAATAACAATCCTCGAACCCAAGTAAATTTTTTCCCCCTACTTTGCAAGTCAATATCTGCACACAGATATTGAAAGAAAAAGTTAATACATAGCAACAAATACAAATCTTAATCCTAAATCAAGTACTATTTTTTTGAACAACTGTGTATTACGTTATATAGTGTATATTAAGTAATCCCAGATTTAGGTTTGCCTTATTTTCTTCCTAACTGTGTCCCACTGACACCACATTATACAGGTGGGATTGTGGCAGTCCAGGAATAGGGTTGGACATCACTGGCATAGCCAGTGCACCATGCATACGTGAAGATGATTGTCCTCTTGTCTATTTACTGATCCAAATTACAGCTCAGATAGATGGACCTTGATTGTAAATATAGTCAATTGCTGAGCCCACTGGGTCAGAGCCCCGCTTGGACTGTACTGACCACACCTCAGAGTTGGCCTCTTGTGCCTGATTGGCATATTAGTGTTAATTTGTATATCAAAATCACTTAAAAACAAACATTTATTTGTTTCTATGTATTTATTCTAATTTTAATGTATTTTAGATAGATAGAGAAGATTTTCTCAATTATCTTTTGAGATATGAAATAAGCAAAGTCTGGAACCATACTGTACTATCCCTGATCTAACAGATAAGGGTTGTACATTTGCCCAAAGTACAGTGCTTCATTACTCCTTTCAAGACTAAAAACTTAAACTGGGATGGCAACTTAGTAGAGGACCTATTCTGATGGATACTAGATGTGCTGTAACTGCTTCAGGTTACTTAGAATCCCTTTAAGATTTCTGAAATCATGATGAGCATGTTTGGTCTCCAACAGGTGGCACTATTGACAAAACTGCTATAAGCAAACCCATTAAGCCTCTAAACATGCAAAAGGAAAAAGTGCTAATTTACTATATAATAAGTCACAGAAAGTTAATGTGGTAAGTAATTTAGGAATACCGTAAGTTTTACATACTGTAGGTTTGACAGTTTTTCAAAAAAAATTCTTAAGCGATTTAGACTATACATCAAAAGAATAGTTGCTTAGAGAACTCTACATCCAAAATAGATCAGTCAGTCCTATACGTCCACAAATCATCATGGCATTATTTATATTAAAAATAGAATACTTGGGTCTTTATTAAACTTAATTTACAGTTAGGCCTAATTGATAACAGTAATAAAGAGATGCAATGCTATAAGCAAAAACAAAACAAAACATGCCCATATCACTGAGGACTTGTGTGAGGAAACAAAGAAAAAAACATCTGTTCATATTCACAAAATATAAGCTGGCATATAATTAATATGTAACTAACTGCAGTAGTTATTATTAGCTGTAATCAATCTGTCCATAGTTTTCTATTGGGAGAGGGAAATACTACTAATTATATCAGTTTTTGCAGCTAGATTTAGATGGACACAGGCCAAACACAAATAATTGCCACTATGTCACCAGATGTCCCAGCCTACAGTAAAACACAAGTCGTTCCCCAAAGGAATGGGGATACTGCGCTAACTAATACTGTTAAACCAACAGGACAGCTGTAGTATGTACTGAATGGAGGAAAATGACGTGTGTGTGTGTGTGTGTGTGTGTGTGTGTGAAGGGCTGCATTCACTGCAGATTGACTAACTAAGAACATTATCATGTCCATCAGTAAGCTGAATTATTTGGTATAAGATTATTATTATTATTAGAGCCCGACCAATACAGGTTTTTTAGGTCCGATACTAATAATTGTGAAGCAAATTTTCCCGATTACCGATATATCTGGCGATAATTACTTTTTTGTTAGCATGCAAAACAAACATTTTCAAGCATGGATCCCTCAAATCTCTCCCTGTCAGAGAGAAATTGTGTCAAATATGCACTGAAGGCAGACCTTTCACATCTTTACATTTTACATAAAAACGTAACATTAATTTTCATCATAAATAACAACCACAAATCAACCATTGTACAAATAAAGTAGAATAAGGGGGAATTAAGGAAAAATATGCATGTTTTATACATTAGAACATAGTCCAAGGTATATGAGCAATTTCACACACAAATAGAAAAATGTGCATGTTATATACATTAGATCAAATAATAAGATAGTGTTAAGTGCTGTTCTAGATTATATTTGCATTTTACAATGGTCAGGTTCTCTCAGGTTCGCAAGTCTTCCTCAGTGCTCAACACTACTGATCACACAGGGGCAGGTTATAGTGCAGGCAGCACAGCACAGCTGCATTTGTTTTTAAGAAATGTATTTAAAAATGCCCTCAAAAGTGAAACTTACTTAATATGTATGTTAAACGTATTGCAATACGAATCAGAGCCAAAACACGATGTAGGATCAGTTTTATCCAACATTGTCTGAGAGATGTGCTTTTCACTAATTTTCTTTAGATTGTTCTCTGTGATCTGAGCTTGCTTGTCATTTGGAGAAAGTTTTTGATATCCAAGTCAATATCTTCAATTAACATTTACCGTTTATTTTATTTTAATTGCTATTGTGAATTTTGAAAAGCAATTTAATTAACTTTTCATTCAAAATATGGTAATCTTCAGTCATGATGAAAATAAACAATCAAAACCAGGGATACTCAAATGCAGCACAGCTTTCAAAAACACTTTCTGTTGGTTATGAGGGTTTTAGTAAAACATGTTTTTATTGGTATATGAGCCCTGTGTTTCTCAGGTAGGTGAGTGTTTATTTCACTGCGGTGCTCAGTAGTGTATCAAATCCCAGGTGGGGCAGTGCTGTTGTACTCTTGAGCAAGGTACTTCACCTAGATTGCTCCAGTAAAATGCCCAGTTGTATAAATGGGTACAAATGTAAGTCACCCTGGATAAGAGCGTCAGCTAAATGACAAATAATGTAATGTACGTGGCGCCGCTGCACATGAGAATCAGTGTGGAGTCAGACGCTTTTAGCCCAAACTAAAGCACCATAACTATATTAAAAAATCATGGTAAATAATGATAATAATGACTGTAAAATCACAGAAACAGGTATTTATTTATTGTCTGAAGTCTGACGAAGGTTTTCATGATAATTAAAAATATGTATATATTTAGCCAATAGTTTGAGAAAATATATCGGTGCATTATTGGTGGAATATGTGCCGATACAGATATTTATGCAAAAGGCAAATATTGGCCGATAATATTGGTCCTCTGATACATCTGATGGTCCATAATTATTATATAGAACATGTTTAGCTATTATTCAAATCATATTCACAACTCTACCCACAGACTGTGACCAAAAGACTCTTTTGATTAAATAAAGAACAAGAATCAGATGTACCACTCACACTGTGATTTCCATTAACACTCTTTGACTTCTGTCAAAGGTCTGGAGCAGCTTTTCAATTAGACTTTAGCTTTTTAAAATAGAACAAATAAATGAGCACTGAGTACACAGAATAAAGTCCCAGTATATACAATTAATTAAAACTTGAATATGGAAAGAGTATTGTGAGTTTAATTCAATAATGTGTTTTTATGAAATGTTCATAATTCGTTCACAAATCTACAGAGAAAACAAATACAGACAATATCTGAAATGACCCATTGTGAAGATCAAGAACTTCATACAACTGTGTTCACAATCAACAAATTAATCCAGCTTCATAATAAACATATTGCAATGTCTTTATGGGCTACATAATTGCAGCAGCTGTAGAGCAGTAAAAAACGAGTGTCCACAGACTACTGGCACATCTACTTGCAAAAACAACACAGTGAGAATCCCACTAAGTACCAAGTCAAAAGGGCTTCTAAAACTCTTCAGTGGCTTACATAGTACACTTAGAATAGCCAGCAACCCCAAGAAGAGATGGGCAAGTGAAACGTTCTTGCAACATCTTTAGCTTCCAAAACAAGTGAGAAATCAAACCACACTGGGATCAGGGTACGCAAGCTGCTCACAGTTCTTCCTTCTTAACGTCTTAAAAATAAATTACTAGGCAAATTCAAAATGTGGGGAACTTGACCGAGACAGTGGAAATAGTGGTTTCTTTTGACTGAGAGTCTTGTGCAGACTTGTCACATCGAAGCTTCCGGTTCACCTTCCTGTTGGAAACGATCACGACTACCGGGCAGACAGTGGCATAGAGAGTGGAGAAGAAAACACGCACGTCATTCATGACCACTGGCACTTTCCCAATGGTAACAGTGTATGCCCAAATCAGGTTGTCAATCCCAAAAAATACAACGTACAGGGTGACCAGGGTGACCACAGTCTTAGCCGCCCGATTCTCGGCCGATGAGCCCTGACTCTGGACAGAGCTGCGGATTCCCTTCGCTCTCTTACGGTGCTGGTAGAGAATGAAAAGGATATAGAGGCTGGAGAGCACCATGAGAAGGATGAAGCATGTGTCCCGGGCAAGGTACATGACTCCGTTGGCGAAGTAGGACTCCTCACTAGGAAACTCAACCAGGCAGTAGCCCAGGTTGAGTGTGAGTGCACTGAACGTGACATTATGGATCTGGCTGGTGTAGAGGATGCTGGAGTAGGAAGTACCCCCATCTAGAAGCCAGAAGAAGAGGCTGAGGGGCAGCAGGCAGCGCGAGAGCCAAGGCTTCAGGCTGTACAGACGGGAGGAGGAGGGGGTGATGGTGATGCCCTGGTAGGCGCTCAGCAGGAAGGTAAGGGAGATGGACATGGCACGGGTTGTGCGGTAGGTGAAGATGAGGAATTTGCATGTGGCCCTGTTGTAGGAGCCTCTGTAGTCCAACGCAGAGAGGCTCTGAGGGATGCCCCGGCTCAGGATCAGTACCAGGTTGACGAAAACCAGCTGGGAGACGATGATGTCGGCAGGCAGGAGCCGGTGCTCAGCTCGGGCGATGTGGACAAACACCAGCAGTACGGCGAGGTTGGCCGGGATACCGATCGTATTCTGGGCCAGTGTGGTGAGCACCTTCAGTAGGTCCCGCAGATCCATCGTGAACTCTCGGATCCCTGTAGTACCCCTCTCTCTACAGTACAGTCCTTACCAGCCTCCTATTGATATTCCTTATTTAAATATGAAAAGGACTTCCATCTCAGGATATAGACATAACTTTGTACATGACTGAAATCAATCCTTGAAACATTGAAATGAAATGCTAGCAAATGTATTTTCTATAAAAGACCAAAAGACACAGTCTATTTCAAGTAAAACAATCAACTCCTTACTCATGCTTCTATACTACAAAAGACCAGTTTTGTACAGGTTTACAGATCATTTTTACAGGTTTATAATGTGTCTTCTAGTGATCTATGAAATTTGACATCTAAAGAAGAAAACAACTTTTGCATGAGATCACATATTTTTTAGATTCAAATTCACTCCAACTTACATAGATCTTTATTCATTTTTAAAAACATCTCTGATCACTGGCTTGAATACTATAGAAATGCTCGTAAAATAGACAATGTTTTATGTTCTTAATATCTTAATGTTCTTGACCATGTATAACAGACTGCACATACATACCTCAGTGTATAGCTGATCATACAGCAGCACAGCTCAGCATCTGTATTTAAAGATGATTGTACACCAGGGAAATGGACCCCCCAATTATATTAATATATACCCTGATGAATATTAATGTAATTCACAATCATTACAATCCGTAGAATAGTTATAGGAAACGTCAAATATTTTACAAGGGAAATAATTTTAAGTGAAGTTTCTGAAAAGACAAAAACATTTTAAATATACGTTTTGTGATACTGATGTGGCTTCTTAATATATAGGCCTATTTATTTTTTTTAGTGTAGTTTTTGCTTATGCTGAAATGTGCTTACATGCGATATTACTAATAATAATGAAATGGGCTGTTATACAAAAAAACAACAACATTAAATTGAAATAGAAAGCATGTTATTGTTTTTATATATTATTATTAAAACAACAACTGAAAGCCAGTGAATGCATGCCATTTTTGACATGAGGTGGGATCCAATGAAGTACCCCAGAGGTGACAAATGTGTAGGCAATTGAAACCAACAAGATGGCACGTCCCCTGGTATGCCATTACAGACCCAGAGAAAAAACACCACGATTGTACAGACTCTCCCCCTGCTCCCAATTAAAACCAGGAGTTATTAGAACCATTTAATTACCTTTGGTTCCTTGAGCTTATGAGAAGGGGAGTGGGAAATCAACAAGCCTCTTGTGCAATTGGAACATCTTTAAATGATTATCTAGATTACATTAATACATCCTATAACGCAAGTATAGAAAAAAATGAAAAAATGAACAAAACTTAAAATAAACAAAAAACTAAAACTAAAAAAAACATCAAGGTTCAGCAGTGGAATTCCTCACAGTATATCTGCCTGTGAACTTCATAAAGGAAATGAATGCCTTCTGCTTTGCTACTGTTAAGTGTTTTACAGCAATTATAGGTGGTGCTGAATTCTTCGTAAATGCAGCAGAGTACAAAACATCCAAAATCACTGCATTTATTCAGAAACGTTTAAAGCACACTAGAGCAGAGTTCAGCCCTGTCAACCAATGCAAAACCAGACATTCAAGTGCATCATTTCAGCATTGCTATATACACTCCAAATTGCATTCACATCAACTCCCACTCCTGTTCTGAACAACATCCTATTGTAAATTAGGTGCATGGACGTTTCGTTTCCTCCCAGCTCTTTCACGAGGGAAGCCATGCCCACACTGTAATACATTCGCCATGCTGTCAAGTGTTGAGCCATTCAAAACAGTGTTAAATGGGGATTCAAGTTTTTCTAATATATTGAATATTTTTATCAACCAAAAAAACAAACACTACATTTTTTCTGCACCTTCTGCAGTTCAAATCCCGTCTGCATGCGCTACACTGCCAGGTCATTGGTTAGGAATAAAGTTAAAGTTG